>NC_079495.1:24378111-24678111 GCF_030052815.1 Hevea brasiliensis | reverse complement strand
AGTATTGTTAAGTATTAATGGCATGGGCACGGCACAAGCCATGTTATATAGTAATTATTATTCCCGCTCAATGGCAGTTTTTGGCAAGTGCATTTGATTGTGGAATTGAAACAATGTCTGCCCTGTAATTTGAATATTTTGTTTATCCATCTATTTTTTTTTTAATTTTTTTATTAGATTAACTGTTATCCCAAATTTGCTATATATTTTCATGTTTGTTTCAAGTCATATAGGTTTGATGTTGACTAAGCTTTCTAGAAAATCTATTTTATATATATGAAACAGGCTAAGTTTTTCAAAGAAGCTATCATGTGGCATTTCTTAAAGAAAGTTTAGCTTGCTAGTTATCTTTAATCAAATTATATAAAAAATATTAGAAATGATTTTAATAAAAAATAAAATATTAAAATTTAAATTAGAAAAAAAAAGTTAATTTCTATCAAATTTTTGCATAGCACAAACATTTAACTAGATGTTACATATAACGAGAGTACTAAAAAATAGTGTTCTATGGGAGTACTAAAAAATAGTGTTCTCTTCCCTTAAATATAAAAATTCAGTTTCCTTAATTTAGAAAGCAGGACCCATATATCTATAGAGAGTGTACATGTGCACTTAATAATCATTGAGCTTTCTTTGCCCATAAATGAATGAAATGCTTGCTAGTATTTTGAACATAGATTTTTAGTTTTTATTTTCTCTTTTTCTTTAAAGAAAAAATGGGTTGCAGAATAAATGAAGCAATTCATAATCTTATAAATACCATATATGCAACACTCAACAACAACAACAGAAAAGAAGGCGGGATTTTATAAGGGAGGAAATAAAATTGAGGTGTGGGGTTCAAGGGCATTTGGGACCTCCTCTTTTTGTCTTCCAATTGTTGTAGCAAGGGCAGGATTGCTTGTTTCCATAAGTTCCAGAAGGCACACACAAGCACTTTGCACAACACTTCTGACAGAAGAACATGCACGGCTTCTTGTAAGCTGTCTTTGAGCATCTTGTGGTGCAACGTGGTGCACATTCTACAACCCCAACCAAATCCATCAATATTTCACATTTTTCTTTAGGAAAAATTAATTCTTTATTTTACGAAAGAATTGAATGATAACGATGTTTAATCCCAATTATTATCATCATCGTAATAGTTCTTCATATGATATATCAATTCATTCCTGGTTTGGATGGTTGTTTCTTAATCAATTACCTTGAGGACGAAGGCTGCCTTGAGTGGTGCCATACTGAAAATCAAACAAGGAATAAAACAAAATGATTGTATTATAATTAGCAAAAGAGTTGTTTTAATAATATATACATTCGCCAAATTAATATAAAAATCTCACTGTCGGAAGATTGCTGTTTGGTTGTGGCTGAGGAGTTGGAGCCTCAGTTATGGTAGCCTGCAACCATGCAACATTCATACTCATTAGATGAGAGAAGCAAATAATATTGACAATCATACTTGAAAACCGCTTTTGGCCATCAAAAAGAATGTTTGAAATGACAATGAGAAGAGGACAATGCAACTTTCTTTGTAATTAAGTTGGAATGAAAAGAGGGTTTAATTATAATTAAGAAGGATTAATTATCGTAGCCAACCTAGTATGGTGATTAATTAATAGCCTGAATGTCTTTACTAATGCTAACAGTAATATTCCAGTAAAAGAAGAGAGAATAAAAATAATTGCCAACTTACATTGTTCTCTGCTACAAAAAGAAGCATCAAACGAAGAACAAAGAAGGCAATGCTTGCTTTCCTCATAATTGCCTATGCTTGGAAGCAACAGCAGAGATACGAAGCTGAGAGAGAGAGAGAGAGAGAGAGAGATGGAAGAATGTACGGTTGACAAGGCACTGAAGGGTATTTATAGCCATATAAATAACCATGATATTGTTCAAATTCGAGTGAATTTTATATATATCAGTCTTCTGCATGGATATTCTGTCGGCTAACCCTCTCTTTTAATTTGAAATTCACTATCATTATGGGGTAAAACCCAATTTACGAATTATCCTAGCAGATATGGGGCAATACAATAAGGACATAAGCAGATAGAGAATTCTTAATAAAGCAATACGTGTCAAGATGAAGAGAAATGATCAGTTGGCTACATACACACGCAGAGAGAGAGAAGGTAATCTACTTCAAATTATCCAAACTCCGAATGGTATTTTTTTTAGGGGTAGGTATGGTATCAATCCCATATCATCTTCTGATTCTAATCCATGTGAAAATGGTGATGATGGGTATAGAAAGCCACCTCACATGTGCACTCACATGCTCTTAGCTATTAGAGGGTCCTCAATCACCCACATAAAAACAAAAAATAAAACTAACACAACTGAAATGATGAGAGTGAGAGATGAAGAATGCAATAAACACCATACACTCAGCTATCTTTTTCCTGTATTAGTCTAAACCCATATTCTCACTCTCGTGACTCTGTGTTTTGTTTTCTTGCTTATTCTTTTTGTAATTTTGCATTCTTGGGAATGTTGATTCTGTGTTGGCCGTCCATGTAGACCAATAAGGTTAGGTATTGATTTAGTTGGTTATGTTAGTTTGCTCTCGTGAACCTTGAACTTTGTTTGTTTATATAGAAAATGGATAGCTTTATTGGGCTAGGTATTTAGCTTCTTAGGTTAGTGTTTATGTGAAGAATTTTAGTGTATTAACGATTGAGGCATTGGAAATTTTTGCCTAAATTCGATATATAATAATTTTAAGGTATAAATATATAAAAATAATAAGTTATATTAATATATGAATTATACAATAAGAAATAACTAATCATTATAATAATTATCATTATCAATATTGAAGAGAAAGATGAAACTTGAAAGCTAAGGCTTAGAAAACTTATTATTTAGTTTATTTATTTTAACGAAATAAATTATTTAATTTTTTATTTTAAAAAAATATATTAATTAGTTATTTTATTTTTTTCTATATATTTTTTAGTTTCTCCATTCAATTTAAAATAAGTTTTTTTATTAATTATTGTATTCAAAGGAGAGAGAAATTACTATTATATGACTAAATAGTTTAAGGATTAAAAAATTAAAAAAATTATGTAATTGTATTTTTCAAATTATTGAGAGATTGGATAAAATTTAAATTGAAGCCTAAAATGAATGGGAAAATTAAATAGTAAATTGAATAAAATTACATTGATTAACTAATAAAATAAATAATTAATTTTATTAAAGTAAAAGGAATATTCTTAATATTTTCTTAATACAGTATATTACTATTGCAAAATGTTGCAATAAAATAAGAGAAATTGTTGTGAGTTTTTATATTCATTGTAATATTTTTATATTTAGCTTTGACCGAGATTTATACTCGATCTCATAATCCTAAAATGATTTTAATATAATTAAATTAAAGTTTAAAAATGTAATTTTATATATTCTATTTCTTGATATATATATTAAAATTTCATATTTTAAATTTTTCACATGATAAACAAGTCCTAAATTTAGAAGGTCCCTCTCCAATAAGAGAGCATAAAAAATACGTTTGAAAACATCTAAACAACCAGGAAAAGATAAAAAAAAAAATGATTTCCAAGGATGGAATAATTACTCTGAAAAGCAAACAAAGGGCAGAAAGTGAAAAGTTTCGAAGACAAAATAAAACTAATCATGATGATATTCTCCAACTAAAAACAAAATATTATTAGTATTTTTCATTATGAAATTAAAATATATAATATATTAAATTTTACATATTAAATATATGAATTTTATATATTTTTATTTTAATCTATAGACCGAGTCTATGAAAGAATTTTCCCTATCACTACCAATTGTATAAATAATTGTTTTCATGAAAATAATTCTGGCAAAAGTGAAATTACCAATTGTTTGGCTCCACCAATGCTTGCTTTAATAGAAGAGGTTGAACAACATATATAATTTATTGTTCTTGTGTTTTTAATTTATGGGTAAATCACAGTCCAAAAAAACGTTATGAGTAATTATTATAATTATATTGTTTAATCCCTATAATTTTAGCTATTCATCTATTTAGTCCCTATAATTTTAATTGTCTTACTATTTAATCTTCCTAATCAAGATTAAAACAAATTGATTGACGTTTTCTTTGAGAGAAATCTAACATAATGATTAAAAAATTTAATTTTACAAAGTACAAAAACATTTTAATTTGACTTAAAGAAAAAAGAAATTAAATAATTAATTTTAACAAAATAAAAAACCTATATTGATAATTTATCCTTAATTTATTTATACTTATATTTTTCATGCTTTCATCATTATAATAGGCTCCAACTACAAAATCTATCACTTAAATATAAAAAATAAATAAGCATCGATTTAGGAAAACATTTGGGCCTGGCCTCAATCACAAATAAAATGATATTTAACATGTAATTTTACAGGGGTAATTATCACACATGATAACTCAATTTTATAAGTGTTTTCATAAAAGTTATTAACTTTTAATTTCTTTTATAAAATTTATTAAATTTCAATTTTATTTCATAAAAATCACTATGACCAGAGATTAAAAGTTTCCAAGTTAATCTATTAACTTATTAACTATTTTATTGATGGAGAAAAAATGGAAAAAAGAGGAGGGTTTGACGATAAGAAAGGTAGCCGGATGCATTCTATGCATGTTATTTCCTCTTTTCTTGAGAAACTAATAAAATAAAGTAATTTTATTTATAAATTAGTTGACAGGTTAGCAGATTAACTTGAAAACCTTTAATTTCTGGTCAAAGTAATTTTTATGAAATCAAATTGAAGTTCAGTGAATTTTATGAAAGAAATTAAAATTTAATAACTTCTATAAAAAATACTCATAAAATTGAGTGACCACATTTGATATTTATTCAACTTTACAATGTTCTTGTAAACATGCACTCTGGGTTCGTTACTGCCGTAAATAACCCAACACTTCTTATTCTTCCAAACACAATACCACCACCAATCAACAACCCAACCACTAGGCAACTCTTCCAGTGCATACATACATTATTTGAGTATGTATGTATCCAAAAACTAAGTTTTGTTTGGGTTCCAACCAGGCAAATCAACTTCTTTCTAACCAAATAAAAGTACGCATACATTATTTGAGTGGCCCCTCTTGCCAATCAGTGTATTCCGTTAGGCAAATCAGTAACCGAACTGTAAGGGGGATAGCCCGTTACCCTATGAAGATTGGCCAAACCCAACTGAGCTGTAGGCCAATGAGATGGTTAAAGGGCATAATTGATGAGAATGAGAAGTTTGGTGAACACTTTTATAAATATGAAAAAGTATAGGGGGGTGTGACCACTGAGACATACTGATGTCTTCTCCTGCCAGAGGTCACTTTGTTCCTAATGCTCTTTAGGGGGGTGTGACTAGTTGGCCACTGGTGAGCACAGTCGAGCCCAACTAGTTACTAAGTGGTGTAAAATTCTCCACCATCCCCAGGGTCACTGGTGCAAGGGTGTGACTCTAAGTGAGCTCCCTATGTACTCATTGTACTAGGCGGCGGGCATCGTGCTCTCGTGAGATAGGAGCTCGATGTCTCCATGAAGAAGGAGCTTCATGGACACTACAAGGCAAAGGGGCTTGTAGTGCACGTGTCTCTTAGGCCTGAGGTTTCTGTATAAAACCGATGATGCTGCTCGATATAGGGCCAATGATGCTGCTCAGTATACGGGAACAAATATTATACCTTAGCTTGGGTTCAGCCATACGGTCGGATGATGCTTACTGCTATACTTTTGGTTGATGCTTGAGGATGTACACGATGAGGGGCGACATCGTGCTACAAAGAATAGTGATATTCGGTTTTCATGTTAAATATGCTAAACGACCCTCGATAAGTAGATTTGAGATCCTCTTTAAGGGGAAAGGTCCTTGAATATGAGTAGGCTGGCCTAGATGGGGTGGAAGTCTAGGCACCGCAAGGGACTACTGTTCGAGCTAGGAAGTGGCCCGTGACAGTTGGTATCAGAGCAAGGTCAGTGCTCGCGATGGATAAGAATCCTTACCTCCCTTGAGAAACCTTTAGTTGTGTGATGCATATGAGATAAAAAAAAAATAATAATGAGAAATGATGGAATGTGATGGTTGTTAAATAAAGCAATCAAAGCTAATCATGTGTTCACCTCGAGGAAGGGTGAGCGGAAGATATAACCCTCAAATGGGTGAAGGACATGATGTCCTCATTAAAAACATATTGTGGCATGCACGATGAATAAGTTATACATTGTGCAAAGGAATGTATTCTTAATGTCGTTAAGTCCTTAAGAGGTGATCTACAAAAGTGTAGTGCACCAATTGGGGATTATCGATACAAAGGATGCTAACGTGGGCAAAACTAGGTGAGAAATTGGCGAATGACATTCGTCGAGTGAGTAACATCATTTGAAACTTTGGTCAGATAAAAAAATGAGATGATCGATATTGAGAAAACTTTGGAAAATATGGGGCAAACGGTATTCCCCAAAACCATTGAGATGGTGAATGACCCATGTCGGGTGATGAGTTACAATACTCGGGATTGCTTATAAGACTGTGAAAGTCTTCAGGATGGGAGGGGACGAGTAAGCCCCAAGGATTGATAAGCTGATTACAAATTGTTAATAGACTGTAGAAGTCTTTCGAGATATGGGGTGTGCTATCCCCAAGAGATTATGGAACTGATGGCTTATCTCACTGAGATGGTGTCTTACCCTAGTTGGGTTAAGAGTTGGAATTTGGGAATTACTTGTTGGCTATGAAAGCCTTCAAAATACCTTAACGGATTGCTAAGCTCGTAAAGTATTATGTGCGGGTAAAGAGATGGAAAATTTGAGATAGCTTAACGGTTGTGAAAACCTTCGAAATGATGGGTTGAAATACCCTAATTGATATTGAGACGATTGTTTTCTCCCCTAGAGAATAACCATTGCGGTTGGCTACTATAACCTTCAAATGAAGGATGAGACATGTATAGAGTCCCTTGAGATAAGAATGTTGCTATTCTATGGATAACATAGAAAGTGAAATTGTTGCTAGAGTGCAACTTGAGATGAGACGGTCATTGCGTGCCATTGATGGCAAGTTCGGATTATGCACGGATTCCATTGAATCCCATTTAATTATGAGGCGATAGATGCTAAGAGCTGCTGAAGTTAAAATCAGCTATGAGATGAATTCGAAAAAGGGACAGGTGGATCTCAAATCATGTTGCATAGAAATTGATATGGCTTACGATAAGCCTAGAAAGGGTAAAAAACCCAAATATAAATTCGGATGTAAAGAGTTGGCTTGTGGTAACACAAGAAAGAGCGGGGGCCCAATTGTGCATGTAAGCACTATGAAGTTGCGTTGGCAAACGGTAGCCCAAATATTCATATAAAACTCAAAGTCTCGGATGCTTGGTACTGGTAACCAAGTCATCATGCGGATGTTGGTAGCTTATACGATAAAAGCTTGCCAAAACAATTTTGAAATATGAGATGGTGGTCATGAGAGCCACATTGTGATAAAAGTTGTGATACCACGCGTGGGAGGGCTGCACGCCTCATTAGATATAATCTTTTGAGGAGAGGGTAATGACTTCACGATAAATGGGTGTGCCAATAGAGCTTGAGGCCACCTTGAATACCTATGAAGTGAGAATACATAGAAATGACGAAGCGCTTGTCAAGTGAAATCGAGTTATAGGCAAACAAATGATCTTGGGTCACAATTGTAAGGATAGTGGTGTCAAATAGAGTTCTAGACATCTGTGGGAGATCTAAGTAATTGTGATGGCCAAACATTTAGGTTGTGATAACGAGATGAGCTTGATGATTGTGGCAGTCGTGTATATGTGTTTTTCACCGAGGAAACTAAAATGGAAAGTATGTGGGATGAGAGAAGTCCCTCGATGCAATCTTGTGGAAATTTTACAGGTGGAGAGTGCAATCATAAGCAATATGGTATCCCTTCGAAGTGTCAACCACATCCCAATTGGAAGATGAGAAGTAGTCAAAAGGTGGAGACCTCAAGAAAACATGAATGCAAAACTCACTTGTGGTGCCCAAGATGAATTAAAACCAAACAGGAAGAGAACAGAGAGAGCGAAAGCGATTGGTAGCCGAGAATTGTTTATCGTTGATAGGCGGTAGCATCAAGAGATGGGTGTACGAACAATAGGTGTGCAATAGGAAATGAGGGCAAAGCAAGCATGAGCAATGAGTCCCACGAGCATAATGCAAGTTCCAGAGGGGAACATGGTGATACACGAAATCGATAATGTGTAAGTTTCTCTATTCATTTACATGATGACTATGTTGTTCATTATTGGCAACCATAATATTATAGCATAGCTCCGAAATTGAATACTATTACTTCCTTGTGCTCGAGTTCATATATAACACTATTGTTTTGTATTGTGATTATTTTGCAAGGTACTTACGATGGAGCAACCATAAGGCAAAGCCACAAGAATAACTTAGTGAAGGCCGAGGATATTCATGTGGAGGCGTGTTCATTTGAAGCATTGGAGGAACCATCACAAAATGAGTCATAAAGAATTAAGTGGGGGAGTATGCAGATGATTGAACAGATCCATCAAAGCGAGAACTCACTGGAATGCAATGCCACAGCAACAATAGTGGTAGTCGACAGGGTCATCGACTATCTAAGTGGGGAAGAATGTCACAAGAAAGAATATGGCACTTCTATCATTGATCGGGTGGGGCAGCTATGCCACAATTATAACATGAGAATGATATGAAGAATGTGTATGAAGACAGGCACAAGTTGATATGAAGATACATAAGAGAATCATGAGATCAATATGTGAGAACCAGACATGATGAATGATATGAAGAGGCACAAGATGTTCGGGACAGCTTTGTTAAACAAGAGGAAAAAAAAGATGACAAGAGGTGTTCGGGGCAAATCGATGAGGACATCGATTGTCTAAGTGGGGGAGAATGTAAGGGGGACAGCCCGTTACCCTATGAAGATTGGCCAAACCCAGCCGAGCTGTAGGCCTATGAGATGGTTAAAGGGCACAATTGATGAGAATGAGAAGTTTGGTGGACACTTTTATAAATATGGAAAAGTATAGGGGGGTGTGACCACTGAGACATACTGATGTCTCCTCCTGCCAGAGGTCACTTTGTTCCTAATGCTCTTTAGAGGGGTGTGACTAGTTGGCCACTGGTGAGCACAGTCGGGCCCAGCTAGTTGCTAAGTGGTGTAAAGCTCTCCACCATCCCTGGGGTCACTGGCGCAAGGGCGTGACTCTAAGTGAGCTCCCTACGTACTCATTGTACTAGGCGGCGGGCATCGTGCTCTTGTGAGATAGGAGCTCGATGTCTCTATGAAGAAGGAGCTTCATGGACACTACAAGGCCGAGGGGCTTGTAGTGCACGTGTCTCCTAGGCCCAAGGTTTCTATATAAAACCGATGATGCTGCTCGGTATAGGGCCAATGATGCTGCTCGGTATAGGGGAACAAATATTATACCTTGGCTTGGGTTCAGCCATACGGTCGGATGATGCTTACTGCTATGCTTTCGGTTGATGCTTGAGGATGTACACGATGAGGGGCGACATCGTGCTACAAAGAATAGTGATATTCGGTTTCCATGTTAAATATGTTAAACAACCCTCGATAAGTAGATTTGAGATCCTCTATAAGGGGAAAAGTCCTTGAATACGAGTAGGCTGGCCTAGATGGGGTGAAAGTCTAGGCACCGCACGGGACTACTGTCCGAGCTAGGAAGTGGCCCCATGACACAAACCACCCACATGCCCACACTCGCTAGGGTTTGACCCTCCCACAAATCCATTTGATCTCAAGTTGCTATTGTGCTTGTCCATACCTAATCCTATGCCGGCTCCCTATCACTTCAACACTACGCCACTTGCCATAGTATGTCACATCAGCAATTTTCAGCACAACTCTAACCTGCTATTTTCAAACTTGGGTAAATTTTATAAACCGTTCCTTGACTTTTTTTTGTTTAATTTTCATCTTTTAATTTTATTTTATTACTAAAAAATCCCTAAACTTTATTTTATTTTATAAAAATTCCTCTAATTTGTTGTAGCAGATTTTTAATTTAAAAAAAAAAGTACCTTTTTATCTCTCTCACACACTTAAATAAAAAAAAAAAAAACTTACCATTTTAATCACTATCTGAACCTATCATAAAAATATCAAGACAATCACAATGATTTGCTTCTTGGAAAGTAAGAGGATTTACCTTCACCAAAAAATGCTAAAGCCACTTTTGTAAATATCACAACTTAAAGGAATTTTTTAATCTGAAACCTGTTATTATAGATTAGAGGAATTTTTCATGAAATAAAATTAAAATTTAAAAACTTTTTAATAATAAATTAAAGTTAAAAAACATAAGTAAAATATGGAACAAAATTCCTAGGTGATTAAAAAAATTACCCTAGTTTTAATTTGACATCCATTCTATTTAAAAACACAATCCAAGCTACAAATTTTATTTTAGTGAGATTTATATAGACTGAAATTCAAAGACTTCAAGCTCAAATCGATAATCACAAGATATATTATTGGAGAGATGCTCATGATGGTGTCAAATATTATCCTCCTGACCTAAAACTATTATATAACTTTCTACGAGTTAGGGAAAGCGAACTTAGAGCAAGAAATAAGGGATATAAATTTCGACAATCATATTGGAAAATTTTGAGAAATCTATTCCTTAAAAAAAAAAAAAAAAAGTATCAAGCTAGGGAGATGACAATAGATATTGAACATTTATCCAATTCTCTTGTTCCTAGTGAATCGAAGAATCTTTCGACCATAGCTATGATGTGAAGGAAAGAATAAAATTCATTGTTTCACTCTTATTGCTACAATCCAAGGTAAGGCTACGTAATTCAATTATTAATTCTTTATTATTATAAAACTCGAGTTGAATTTTCTATTTTCTTCAATGAACGAGACTGATACAGTCAAGGAAGACTAAATTTAAAATTTATTTTAATTTAATTTTCAATCTTAAATTAAGAAATTTAAAATTTTATTTTTTTAAAAAATGTAATTAGAAAGTAGTATTTCACTATTTTAAAATATTTGAAAGCCTCTATAAGGCTGTGTAATTCAATTATCTTACATTATAATTATCTTATGTAATCTATGTATTTTATTAGAAAATTATTATTGAAAATTAAAATAGAAAATTAATAAAAAAAAAAATTAAGACTTGTTTCTCTTTTACTTTGAATGTTCTTTGTCTACATCAGTCTGATACTAACACGAAGTCACAATCAGAAAAACAATCAGTAATGTGCAGCTGTAAGGGCAAAGCCAGCCTTCCATGATGACTTAATCATTTATCTAATATTTGCCCACAAATCAGGTGAGAAATTTCCACAGGGTTAAAAAAATTCTCGCTGCTGTAATTTTCATTCTATGGTAATTTCAAATTCTGCTACTGAAATGAACAGCACAAAAGGCAAAAGATCAAATGAGGGGGGGAGTAGATTATGTTTTGCTACTAGAACATTTTGGCAGGAACAAGCAACAATCAAATAGACTAAAGCTAAGATGTTTACAGTCTCAAAACGTCTGCATATCCTAATAAAAGCCCATCAAAGCTCATCTAAGATTCTAAAAGATGAGAGGAGTAGGTCTGCAGAACATTTCGATGCAATAAAAAAATATAATAAAAAGAAAAAAAATGAGGAGTTCGGAAGAATTAAATCAATGACATGAATGTTAGTCGCGTTCTGCCATGCATGCAAGAATTGCATTGTAGCAGAGGCACCAATACTCTTTGCCAGGGATAACCATCCATGGCATTGTTGAAGGCAGGCCAGTCCCCAAGGTGGATGCAGTTCTGAAAATAATGGTAGACAGTGAATGGGAGGGTTAAATCTCAAATCCCAGGGAACACTCAATAGGACAAATAAAAGCAGTGCACTAACTCACCTTTTACCGGTAAGAGCTCCATAAGCTGATGTGGTGGCAAAACCAGAAACCCCAGAGAAAACCTTCTTGTAGTGAGGCAAGACTACTTGTCCTGTTATATATTTCTTGTTACAGTTGGCCCAAAATCAATGAACCAAAACATAATGACAAGAAGAGACTGAGGCAGAGGTAGAAGACACCAAATATGTCTTTGATTCATGAAATTTCCTTTAATACAGTTATATAATTTGTTCCCAACACTTCTAATCAAATGCAAGGCATGTTAAGATCAATTAAAGTTGTCACAAAAGAAAAAGTCAGCAACTTGACAATTTCACCAGACCACAATCTATCAGTGTGGCAAGCTGAAGAAACACAGGACTTATGCAAAATCTTCATGGTTCAATACACTCAGGAAGGGAAAATATTTGAAAGAAAATTGGGAATAACAATAAAAACTTGTTAGTTACTCATAAACTGACAACATCTACAGCAATTCATTTATATGGTAATGTGTAAGTTCTCCAATTCCAAAAAATGTTGGTCTAACCTTCTCTTAAATGACACAGGAAAATTTTCACGCCCAAAATGAAAAAACAAAGACTGAGGATCCCAAATTCACATTCATTATCTTGTTACAGATTACTGAATTCTCTCAGAGCTTGGTTCCAGTCACAGGACAGATCATACTAACTAATAAAACACTGACGCCCATAGTTGTCAACCTGAGATTTGAATCATAATTTGAAATCCCAATATTGTGAATTGAGAATTGAATCAAAACATACAATCCAATACAAATTGTCAAAATAAACTAAAAATGGTATTATATATCAAAATGTAAAACAAGCATGACAAATCACAATCTGAAATATTGAATACTTTTTATTAGTCTACACTGGTCCATTATGATAATATAAAAAAATAATAAAGATAAACTACAGTTAAAAAGGACTAGAATTTCGTAACACCTACAACAAGATATTGTAAAAATAAATAAACAAATTAATACTCAACAAACGGGTAGCTGTTGCAGACTTGCAGTGGTGCAGTAAACACATAGCTGTCACTCAATGAAGGGAAAAGAGGAAAGAGATGGAAGAGGTACAGCAAAGGAATTTGTGTTAAACTTGCTTGTTTTGAGTCACAGTTCTGAAGCCAACTCTATTGGAACTCAAAATTGAAGCTTAAGGGCAGAAATAAGGTAGAGAAAGAATGCATGCTTGAATCTGTTTGATGCTTATAGGTAAGCAAAAAGTGTTAATTTCATTGATTCTTGAGGGAGGCTTTGTTGGGATCTTTCAACAAGAAACAGGAGGAAAAAGGGTGTGAGTTTTTAAATTAGTCAGGTCCTACTGGATCTGGATGGACCCAATAGGAAAGGAATTGATGGATCAATCAAGCTATATGCAAATGAACCTCACAATTCAGGGTCAATCAACTCAAATCAGCAAGGGGGGGAATAATAACAGTGTTGATGCCATCTTCAATAGAATAACTACAATAACCATATTGGTGCCTGAGAATTGTATGGCTTTGGTTATTCACTCCACCCACCCAACTAAGAATAGTAATCCCCACTCCTATCAGTATGCAACTGAAAGCACAGAAATTTATAAGAAAAATTTGCTCAAGGCCTCACCTATGCTCAAGAAGTTACTGTGGAGTATTGAGACCAGAATACCAGATCTCTCTTCTCCTGCATCCTTTTGCCGTGAATTTTCAGATGATGAACTGACTTCATGAAGACATGAAAACTCCTGATAACCACCATTACAAGATACAATTTCAAACCATATCCCAGAGGGAAATCTTCTCTGCCTTGCCAACCTAAGGAAAATTTTAATATAAGGTGTACCATGGATCACTGATATAACAACTTCAATCAACACACGAATGAAGGTGATGGCTGTGTTCAAAATGGTGAAGAAAATGTAGAAAGCAGAAGTTGTTGGTAACAATAGTAAAAGTGGTGTAAACAGAAGGGATCCAACAACATGCTGCTTTACGGTGTAGTTATAGCTATCTAATCTCTGACGAAGAGGATTCCACTTTCGACCCCTGTCAACAGTTGAAAAATTTTGTGAACAACTTGAACTGAAGAAACAACAGAACACATAATGATTTGCAATAAAGGTTTCCTGATTACATTGCATACAATAAAAAAATCTATCTTTTTTTTTAATCACTAATTCGCCATGATATTTCTTGTAAAATAAGAGGCTAAAGCAAAACCTCAACCATCAATAGCCTATGCCAAAAACATTCTTTCATCATAAAGTCGGGCAAGTTCTTGTTAGAAATTGGAAGGAACTTTTGAAAAGAGTAACAGCGAATGATTTCCAAATCCAATAATGGACTCTTCACATAAGAAATCAAGAGGTCTTAAAATTCAAACCATGATGCCTTTAACATCACATACATAACAGACACGACCACTTGTCTCAATCAGAAGGAATCGTATTCCATGGAGGTGGAGACATTCATGAATGTCTTGCTGGAATTGAGGAGGAAAAAGTGGCACCAAGGCCACAAAGTAGCTTAGAGCTCTTTCAATAACACTGCATGTTTTTGGTTTTTAATTCTTTAAAAACTAAAACTGTTGAGAGTTTTCTACTGTTAGTTTCTTGTAAAATGCTTTTTGTTTAAATGAAGAAAACCATGAAAGCAGCAATCTTTCATAGCCTTAAAATCTTTGCCATAGCGAAAGTTTTCTTTATATAGTTCTTACAGTCATTTTACCAAACACCTTGAAAGCATAATCATAAGATACTGTTATTCTATTTCACCTCAAAATGAAACCCACAAAATCAACATAGGAAAGTTGTTCCCACAACAGATACCAACTTCTCCAACATTTATTCAAGCAATCAAAGTGTGTGTGTGTGTGTGTGTGTGTGTGTGTGTGTGTGTATACACATACATACGAAAGAAAAAACCTTTCCACTATCAACATCAAATCTATTAAAAAGAATTAGCCACTTAACCCAAATCCACCAGTTGGGGTCAAATCTCCTTGGGTTCAAATCACCTTAACAGTGGCAGTACTCACAACAACAACAACAACAACTAAACCTTAATCCTCAACTAGCTGGGGTCGACTATATGGCTCTTTTTCGCCATTCCGCCCTATTAGAACCCGCATCAACATTAAAAGATTGTAAATCTTTCGATATTACTTCCCTCCATCTCATCATTTTAGTGCTCTCCCTTTTCCTCCTGAGTCCTTTCATGACTAATTTGTCACATTTTCGTAGTGAAGTATTTGATTCCTCCTCACCAACACTCAAAAATATCTTTGATGTGGTAGCTTTTATTGACAGGGTCAACCCACCACGTCACACAGGTCAACAAAAGATCAGCCGAGTTGCACAATTTTAGCGGAGTCAATTCCTTATCGTATTCTATTACAAACCCAGACCTAGCAAGTCAGTCCGAGTATAATAACATTACTTAGAAGAACCATAGAAACTCAGAAGTTGTTGCTCTGACTTTTTCCCCCTTATGTTCCGCAGACTTAGGTACGAGTGTCGGAAATGGGTACATATTCATGTGTCAGACTTGTAAACTTTCTAAATAGAAAATACAGGGATATGAATCTAAATTTAAACAGAGGTGCTCAAACATGTTATGTAGGCCAAAAGAGTTGAAATAATTTATCCAAAAGAGGCTAGCCACAATTAAAATTGTGATCTGTAACCATCGGATTCTCAAAATATTTATTTTTTAACTTATTTTGTACCTATTTTTTAATTCAAAGTTGCATTCTTTTTTTAACTTATTTTTTTACCTATCCTTTAATTCAATATGCTTTTCATCTTAAGAGATCTCTATCACTCAAGTGTCAAACTACATGAATATGTGTCAGACACATTCCATGTCGTGTCCCGTGTCATATCGTGTCGATACGAGTAGACAACAAAGAAGAACAATAAACTGCATTCTAATCATCCCATTCATAATACAGAAATCAATACAGAAACCCTAAATCGCTATCTAATTCTGAATTCAAGGACATTAATCTAATATAACTAATAATATTACAGAACATCATTGTAATTGCTCCACGGTACACCTGAACCCACCCACTCTCCCCTCCCCACCCAATCCTCCCAATTGCATCAACAATGGACAAAAGGTTTACCTGAAAAGACGCCACAGAGCAGCTAATGTCTGAATCTGCCATGAATACAAGAGTGAGATTGCACAGTGAAGTGATGACACATGCAACGTTGCCAATGCAACCATGTCTATGACCAAAGCAGCAAGAATAGTAGCCCCAAAAAGAATTCCCAATAGAGCAAGTCCTTTGATGAAATAAATTAAAAGGAAACCAATAAAGATCCAGAGGGTAGACCAAATTTGTATTGCATTAAGAGAAATCAAGCCAAGAACTCCTGCCAGCTCTGTATTCAACTTGAAACCAGCTGGTACTCCCATCAACCACACACAACCTGAACGTAACAATTCATTCGTAATGTCATTGGCAAAGGTTGAAACCCATAAGCAAGCAGAGTCAGCATTAGATAACAGCAGCAGGCCAATCAAGTTTCCAAAAAGCAGATCAACAAAAAAACTTGACCACATAGAATGCCTAAGTAATGCAGCTTTCTCTGCATATTCCACGCATGACTGGAACCTAATTAAAATTCAAAAATAAAAGAATAAGAATGCTAAGAAGAAATTAGTACCTCTGAGAAAAACTCAAGAAAGCAGAAGAAAAGCACAAAAAATAGCCCCAAATGGGGAAAAAATGATGAAAAAGCCTCAATCAGTTAAGTTTCTAGCTCCCCCATGCAAGTCAAGCAGGAAATGGATATGCAATCAGCAGATAAAACCAAGGCTTGACTTCTCAATTTGAATTGAAGGGTACAGAAAACTCCAAAAAATTTTGTTCATTTGTTTTTCTCATTAAATAGAAAGCTCTATTAAAATTATACTAAACAAGATAATAGAATATTCCAATTTCAGAAAAATGTAGGCCTTTTTAAATTGAAGAACTTGATATATGAATAAAGAATTCTCCAGTCACCTAAGGCCATTGTGTTGAAGAAAAATAGGCCAATATAAGATCTGACAAACACGGATTCGGATATTTGTCCACGTAGTGCAGAATGTCCTTGCTAATGTGATATACATAATTGTTTTTGATCCAAAACTTGAAAACCTATAGAATAACTGAATAGTGATATAGAACAGAGTGGAAATTGATGCCACAGAAATAGCCAATACATGCCACATGAAAGCGAGACACCTGAAAAGCCACAAGAAAGGGCGTCAAGAATTTAAGAGAAAGGCACGATAAGGGTAAACAACAAAGTTTAATTGACAATACACATGGATGATGGTAAAACCGGTATAAGATCCCTTAGGGTTCACGTGTTTCTCAATCACTGTTTTAGCAGCAGCAGCACTATTGATTGCCAAAATTACTGTATCCTGCACAAGAAAATATAAAAAGGCAAGATAAGAAGTATGCAAATAGTCTCATAGCACAAACAAAATCTACAGAACTACACTACCAAGTCAAATAGAGGCTGGCTCCTGTCAAGTTCGTCAGCCCACTTGGGTTTCTTCGGCAGAACTTTAGCTTGCTCAGAAGGAATCCAAGAACTTAGTGAGAAATGATGCATACCATACAAGGGAGTTTCATAAACTATCACCTAAATTGGTCAAACGACAAGATATGATATAAGATTAAATAGCACTAACAAATATGAATGAAAATGAAATCATGCAGCATAAGTAATTATGACTTACATACGTGGACATTGAATTGAGGTACTATTTGCCCATTCCAGTGAATGTGATGCAATTTGGGAAGCCAACGAATATCTCTACCATATTGATCACATGAATCATATACCAGCTGGATCCAGCGGCTACCTTCTGCAGAAGCTTCCCAACTTTGTTCAACTAATTCATCAAGTTGATGGCACGTGCAGCTCCTTCCTCCATAATTTTCTATGAATACATCCTGCCTGTTTGTTGTTGATAAAATGCTATTGTTGGAGGGCTTTCTCCAATCATCTTCTTCCAGTCCAACCTTCAATACTTTTCCATTACCAGAGAGGTATGCAGCACCACGACCTAGCACAGAAAACATTGATTTTTCCTCTAGAAATACAGGCATGTTCTCATTTGTGTCACGAAGGATCTCCTGTCCAAAGCAATAATCAAAACCATAAGATAGACTCACCAACTAGTACACAATGACACTAGAATTAGGTTAAAAAAATAATTCAGGCATTATTTGCTTGCCTTTTTTGCCCAATAATTAACCTCATCAACAAGTTAAAAACCATACAAAAGCACCCAATAAGCCAAAACTATGTATAAAATCAGTTCAAACTCCATCATAAAGTAAGTAGGAATACAACAAACTGAAGCCCAGATACTGCAATTCTCAAAGTGGAAAATATTAGAGAATATAAGGCATACTTGAATTATTAACCATCTAAAAATTTCAATGCAGAGAGTAGATAAAAGCATTAGCATCTATACATCGCCACTCTCTCATACCCAGATGGCTAAAAAGATAAAAACAAAGCTCTAATCTTGACCTAATTTCACATTTCAGGTAGAGATTTATACCTTGAGACTAGATTTACGGCGGAAAAGCGAGACGTCATTGCAAGCGAAAGCTACCACGACATCAATAGAAGCTGAAGAGCAAGAAACGAACCAACCAAACAAGAAATGACTAGAAGACGGTTCACTTGAAGCAAGGTACTTTGGCCACCAAATCCTACACTTCCTTCTCATTTTTCTTTATCTATTGGTTAGATTCAACTCATCAATTCCAGTAGATTCCTAGCAAATGACCTCGAAATAATCCTCCTTAATCATATTTATGGCATTACAGAACCGAAATTGCTTCTGCAGTCACAATTCAGATTCGAACAATTTGTTCACAACAAAACCCTAGCTCCATAAGAGATACAGAAATTGATACTTCGAAAGCAAAATTTATCATGAACAAATAATTTATAGCTAAGAGAAGTTACCAGCAGAAGAATCGATGCCATTGATGGAATCGGAGGACAGTGGAGGCTACAAATGCTGACGTCGACAAGAGCTTCTAAAGGAAGAGCAAGTATACAAGTGGAAAACGACGCGTTTTGGAGCAGAATATAATTCAAATATTTTTCTTATATTTTCGGGGGGACAAAAACAATACTTTTAATTTTTTTTATTAATTTTACAATTATTTTTAAATCGATAAAAATATGACTTCACTAAATAAAATATTATTTTAATTAAATATATTCCTTTATATATATTTATTTATTTTACAAATACATAAGTTATAATTAGATTTCTTTTTAGTTAAAAAAAATAGATTTCTTTTGATTATATTATTTATATTTATTTTTTATTTAAATTATTGTATTTTTTATTTATTAGATTTTAAATTCAAAATATAATAATGAGAAAAATATAAATTAAAAGTATGGGTAAAAAGAGAAAAATTTTAAAAATTAAAATAATAATATTAGATATATTATTTAATTATTAAATTTAATGTTTGCTAAAATTAATGAAAAAATTAAAATTATTAAATAATTTTATAAAATTAAAAAACTAAAATAATAATAATAAATAAAAGTATTTTAATTATTTTTGTTAATTTAATTATTTTAATTAAATTTATTATTAAATTTAAAAATAATATAAAAATTTAATGTCACGACCCGAACTCATGGGCCAGGCCGGCATTAGGACATGGGTTGATATAAAGCCCTCGAGAACTACACTAAACCTTACTAATCCCACATCCATAATCAGGGCTCAAAATTGAGGCCCATAATGCAAATTAAATATTAAATTATTTTTTTATTCGAGTCAACCCAACCCGATAACTATTAAAATCTAAAGTCAGGGGAGCCCAGTTCAATCCTGAATCAATCAATTATAAACTATATAAATATCATAAAAAATTCATTTATTAATATCAAAAACTTAAATTAATATAGTCTCCAACAAGGCCAATACTATTGCTAACACATACAAAGTTCTAGATTTCAAATTTGCAAAATAATAAAATAAATAATAACTTATATTAAACCTGCGAGGAAGAAAGTAATGAACATAAGTGAGTATTCGACACAGAGAATAAATATTTATTTTACATATAATTTTTATAACTATTTAATTCTAATGCATCCTTGGAAATGAAATGCATCATTTTCATACAAGTAAAACAAATCATATTAAGTCACATCAAAGATAATCTAGAGCACTCACTCACCGTGTCAAATCCATACTCACACATACATATATGGGGAGCTAATTTCCCTACCTAGCTCTCTTAATTCAAGGCCTACCAGCGAGATCAACTCGAGCCAGACTTTCACTTAATAATCCATATGCGGGGGCTAGCGAGATCAACTCAAAGCTGTGCCTACCCCGACTTATCCATAATAAGGATCGGGTCCCAACGAGTCAAGTTCCAGCCGTGTCTACCCGTCCTACCCATATCCATATACTCCACATACACACCAATTCATACACACAGCTCCAGATTATCAAAACACAGCAACCAAAGTAATATCATCCAGTATAAATGCAAAACAAAGCATGTCTAATATTTAACCACGTAAATATAAGTATAAGTGATGCATGAGTATACCAGAAATATAATAATATTGAAATCATAAATAAAATAAGTATCTACTCACAACACTTTTACAAGCTATTGCGGTAGCTGGGCAGAGGAAGAAGGTTGTCCCAGCTCACCTAAACAATATATCAAAATTTATTAATAAACAACTTGAAACAAAGCTGTAGAGAATCAAAAGACAGTCCTAAGGTTTTACCGATAATCTGGCAAAATTTCTCTTATATCTAGGACCTACCCCTCCTGCAAAAAGGTTCAAATAACACTTAATTTCTAAATTTTCTGTAATTACAACTCATCAATAACATATGGCCCCTCTTGGGCCCTCCAACTCAGGCAAATCTTACATAATCTAATAATTCAATTATAAGGCTTAAAACAGATATTTTGCAAAAGTCATTCTAGCTAGCTCTAAAAATTTTAAAATTTTATTCCGCAGTCCTTAGCAATATTATAGAGCTAATGCAAAATGAATTATAATTTTCTAGCTACCCACAAATATTTTATGAAATTTTATTCTAAACTCAGCATTATAAAATTAAAGAAACTCGGAGTTCGGGTTTACCAATTCCAATTCTGATACTTGGAACGTGTCCGGAGCATCTTAAAATGGTGGGGTAGCCTATAATTTTCACCCGGTTTCAAAATAATTTCGATAGTTTTTCTACTCGACCCAAAATTATAAATCTGAGTGACGATCGAATTGCCACGAAATGAAAATATCTATGCCAAGCCCACAACATCAGGAGTTATATTAAAATATTTATATTTACATATAAAATAATTATTTAAAAATTAGGGGTGTTACATTTAACATCAATTTGATAAAATTAAAAAATTTAAAAAAAATTTAAAAAAAACTACAAAGGTTAAATTTTTAATTATTTTTTTAATCTATTAATCATCTAGCCCTTATTTAACATTGTCTTCAATATTCTTTCTCCCTTCTATATATTGTTTTATTATTGATAAAAATTTAATTCTTTGACTAACCTGTTACGTAAAACAACTCACCTTTTTAAATTTTAAATTTTTTGGTTTATTGTACTTTTTAAATAATTTTCTCAATAAATTAGATATTTCATATTTAATTTTTTTATGAAAATTTTGGATTATTTTTATTATTTTCAATAACAAGGTGATATTAAAATTACTAAATATAATAATAAGTTATAATTTAATTATATTAAAATAATTTAAATATATTTTTTAATATTTTTTCAAAAATATTTTGGATAATACAAATTCGTAAATATTGTTGGAATAAAAAAGAACAAATCGTTATAAATTATAAAATTAAACTTCATGTCATTATATGCATAATGTAAATTAAAATTTTAAAGTAAAACTTTACATTCTAATAAGGTAATTATTTCGAGAAATAAAGAATTTTTAATTTATATATATACCTATTTTTATAATTTATTAAAAATATGTTTATGATTGAATTATTGTCATATAAAGATAATCAATGGGAGATAAAATTTTTATATAAATAGAATTGTAATAGAATTCTTATTACAAGTGGAATGATTTTTAGAATAGAATTAATTTACAAAAGAATTAAAATTTT
This sequence comes from Hevea brasiliensis, assembly GCF_030052815.1. Lineage (NCBI taxonomy): Eukaryota > Viridiplantae > Streptophyta > Magnoliopsida > Malpighiales > Euphorbiaceae > Hevea > Hevea brasiliensis. The sequence goes on along the minus strand of NC_079495.1, from coordinate 24,656,017 downwards.
AATTTATTTTTTTAACTTATATTATTAATATTAATTAATATTTATAAGAATATTTTCATCAAGTTCACCTTTTCATTAATACTTTTATATATATTATAGAAAAATTTCACTTATTGTCTTTAAATTAAGGCATTATATCATTGCCATTTTTAAACTTAAATTTGTAATATAAAATCTCTAAATTTTATTGTAAAATTCCTTTTAACTTCCTATAACTAGTTTTTAGATCATAATATTAAAAAATGAAATGAAATAACTTAATTACCTATCAAATAATTCATTCATCGTCTCTACCATCTCTATGAAACTAACACCCTTCTCCTTATTGAAGATGGTTTGTCTCTCATTGGTTAGTCTCTCCGTTAAATCGCCTTCAATAGCTCATCCTATTTTGTTTCTCAAAAGAAACAGATTGAAAACAAACCATTGAAGAAAAAAGAAACTATAATAAACGAGAAGCACAACTTCAAGTCAAAGACCAATGCTGGAGCCTCTCATTGCACTGCAAGGTTTTATTTTATTTTATTTTTTTGATTTTGCATCTGTTGGATTATTTTCGATCCATGAGTGTTTTGTTCTACCTAAACATGCATAGATGGCTTGTACGTTAGCTATATGCTAAAAATGGTAAAAAATAATGTTCATTTTAATAATGATGATTGGTTGACCATTTTGTCTTTCTTGTCAATTTTTCATTGCTTTTTTCGTTTTGTGCGTGTGCATGTACACCCACACATGCCTGGGCTTTTATGCATTGTGCTAATAAAATTGTTATTGTGCAAAATCTCATAAATATACGAATCATTAACAAGTAATAAAGTGATAAGTAGAGTGTTGACCGTGTTGAGTATTAAACTATATAGCAAATATAATTATCTAAATTATCTAATGTGAGATTGATGATTAAATTAAAACTATCACTAAAGGCAAATATAATCTAAATAAATAAATTGAATATCAATTAATTAAAACATTCTAGAGATAGGAGTTTACACTTCAATTGATTACAAATTCAATCTAATTTATTCAATAAATAAAAAATTATAACTTTAAAAGAAATTAATCCTAAGTTATCTTAAGTCCTTTCTTCAAGACACTCAAATTATATTTCAATCAACTTAAACCATATTCTCATGGTGATTAAATTAATTAAAATTCATTAAGTTCTTTGACTAATTATTAGCACCACATAGAATTCCAGCCTATCTCTAGATCAAGAATCCTAAGTTTAAAATTGTGTTTTTCTAATATTAATCTTCACCTTTTAATCCTTCAATTAATATCTGAAAATCAATACTAAGTGGAGCTCAACATAAAGCATGCACTAAAAATATAAGAGATTGAATCAAAGAACAAAATACCCAATTGATTAAATAAGATCAAATCAAAATCATAACTGAATTGAAAGTGCTACATCCCTAAGCCTAGAATAAGGAAACTACTCACACATGGTAAGTTTTACAATCAAGTTTATAAAATAATAAAGGAAAAACATAAGAAAAAAATAGAATGAAAGAACCCACATGGAGAATCGTAGCCTTGGACTTTTGGAGCTTCAGTTGTAACTTCCTCTGAAAATCTTGCAAATCCATTTCTCCTCTCTCTTTTCTCAAAGGTGATGTGCTCTCTTGAAAGTAAAAGACTTATTATATTTATATATGGTGTAAAAACCCTTGCTTCAGAGTTCTAAAAACCTTAGAAGTCATCTCTGAATGAGTGAAAAGGAAGAAAAGTTAGGCTAAAATTCCTGTTTGGAGTCACTACACAGCTCGTGTAATTTCTCTCTTTTGCACGGGTCGAAGTCATGTATTGGTCTGTTCCTCTTATTCCTTTGATTTCCTTTATACAGAAATTTACACGTGTCTCTGCAAATTGCAAGAAAATGCAACAAATGCTACTCTTAAAATGCCTATGCAATGCAAATGCATCAACTGCATATATATTTCAACAATTAGTCATATAATGTTTAGGTAGAACAAGACGCCCATGAGAATAAGTTGCTATAGTGAAATTGATTGAGCACAGTCCATTAGTGGAGGATCAGTGCTTGAATCTGGTTGTAAATTCTGAGATTTTGTAAACTGATGCAATTTGTACTTACATTTGGTTGTGTTAGGATGAATGTAGCAGAATAAATATTGATTTGGGCTAATGGATTGGACAACAAAATTATACAAGGAAAGAAAAATTGAGAAAGGTAAATAATTTATGTGGTTTGGCATAAACTTACATTAACGCGCAAAAGAGAGCAGAAAATCCACTAATAAACTGAAATGTGATACAAGAACAAGAAAAATTATCACTCAAACCGTAAAACCCAATTACAAATAAGAACCTCACAAAACTTACGAATACATAATAATTTCTCTCTAATTTTTTTTCTATCTCAAAATGGTAAGCCTTGGTCCAATATAAAGCAATTCAAAGCCAGTGCACTTTTATGCCAAAAGTTGGCAACTTATGCAACTTGTACAAGTTGCATTTTATTTATTATTATTATTAATTTCCTTCTAATAATAAGGACAACTTTCCTGCTTTGCATATTCTTCATGGCTAAGGAAATTCTTCATGGTTAAGAAAGCTTAATTCTTAACAATTAAGAATTAAAGTCATAGCATAATAAATGTTCACTTTGACTTGAAATTTCTTGCTCTAATTAGAAGATTTCTCCCCAACTTCTCCCAAATAAGCCCTTATGGGCAAGCTCAATTATTACAAATTACAATCAAATCCAAGTAATGCTTGAACTTATTCACTAAAAAAGGCTTAGTCATCGTATCATTGGATTTTCTACAGCAGTACCAATCTTCTTAACGACAATGTTGCCTTGTGAAATAATACCTCAAATAAAATGGTATTTCGTATTAATGTATTTTGTTCTCTCATGGAACATCTGGTCCTTTATCAAATCAATAACCCTCTGACTATCACAATGAACCTAATTCACCTACAAATTTGAATTGAGCTCACCAAATAAACCTCTTAACCAGATAGCTTCCTTTACAGCTTCAACCACTACCATGTATTCTGCTTCTATAGTGGATAATGCAATTGTAGACTATAAAATAGTTTTTTAATTAATAACATAATTGTCAAGGGTAAATACATAACCTGCAATGGATCTTCTTTTACTAAGATCACCTACATAATCTGAATCAACGTAACCAACCACATTGCTCTTACTCATTCTAGATTCCAAACAAGCATTAGTAGTACACCATAAATATCTCAAATTCCATTTCACAACCTACCAGTGCTCTTTACCAGGATTAGACATATATCTACTAACCACACTAACTATATGTGAAATGTTAGGGTGAGTGCAAATCATGACAGACATGCATAATACTACCAACAACACTAGAGTAAGGAACATGTGACATGTACTCAATATCTTTTTCAGATTATGGTGACAAAGCGATAGAAAGTCTAAAATGGGTAGCAAGTGGAGTACTTACAACTTTAGCATTTTTCATGCCAAAACTTTCTTGACAAAATTCCTTTGAGTCAAATAAAGTTTACTTGTAGTCTTGTCTCCTGAATCTCCAAACTAAGAATTTCTTTGGCTGCTCCTAAATCTCTCATCTCAAATTTACCATTTAACTCTTCTTTTAACCTATTGATCTCAAATAAATCCTTGGTGGCAATAAGCATATCATCAACATAAAGCAACAAACAAATAAATAAATGAGTAATTAGCAAGTTTTCTAAAAATACACACAGCTATCATATTGTTTCTTGAAATAACTGCGTCCAATCATAGAGGAATCAAACTACTTATACCACTGTTAAGGAGACTATTTCAAGCCATATAGTGATTTCTTCAACAAGCAAACATGGTATTCTTTACCTTCAATCTCAAAACCCTCATATTATTGCATATAAATTTTCTCCTCAAGTTCACCATGCAAGAAGGCAGTCCTAACTTCTAGTTGTTCTAACACTAAATCATGCATAACAACTAGAGCAGGCAAAACATAAATAGAGCTATGTTTAACAACAAGTGAGAAAACATCATTAAGGTCAACTCCTTGTACCTGACTATAACCCTTAGCCACCAACCATGCTTTGTATCCAACATTTTCAACACCTGGAATGTCATCTTTCTTCTTGCAGCCAACAACCCTTTTATCTTTAGGTGGTTTCATGAATTCCCAAGTTTTGTTCTTATGAAGAGTTTCTACCTCCTCTTGCATAGCAATCAACCACTTAGCAGAATCTTATGAGAAATAGCTTCTGAATATGTGAAAAGATCACCAACTCCTTTTATTTCTTGTGCAGCAACATAGGCAAAAGTGATATAATTTGCTAATCTTGTAGGCTTCCTTTTCCCTGGCTTATTTCTAGCAATGGAGTACTCCTTCTTCACCTTTTCTATTAATTCTTCTACTTCTGTAGAAGTGTGTAACTGAACTAAGCTCTGCTATGAAGTATTATTTTGTGAAGAAGATATATTCTCCACCTCCATCTGCTTGTCTAAATTCTACACACCAATGTCAGAAGAACCTAAAGACTCATTTTCTCAGGTAAAGCATGAAAGATTCATCAAACACAATATCCCTTCTAATAATAGACTTAAATTCATCTACCTTATCTCTTTCTAGTAAACAATCAAAATAGTAAAACATTTACCAATGGTTATAACCTCTAAATGCTTCCTTCCAAAACCTTAAAAGCCCATACAAGCTCTATTTTCAACCCCATATATTCATTTTTTTTTTAATTTTTATGAGCTGAAAAAGTTTTTTTTTTAATTTTTAAATTTTAATAGCTCTATATTTAAGAATAATTTAAATATAAAAAAATACTAATAATGACAACATAAATTATCATAAAATTTCTTTAATAACATTTTATCTTTAATATAGCATAAAAATCATATAAAAATTTTGAGAGTTTAAATTCAAATGATATAGTAAGTAAAAATCCACACAGCAGATAATAAATAATTTTGAAAGTTTGAATTCATATAAAATTACTTTGAATTGTTGTATGTAGAAATTTATTAAGCCTGTGTTTAGAAAATCTAAAATAAAAGAATTTATTTCAATTGAATCTTTTTTTTATCAACTCTTACATTTGAAAATTTTTAAATTGTTAAAATTTAATTCTTTTAATTAAAAAAATATATCAATTTGAAAGAAATGAATTAATGCCAAAAATGGCATGATTTTGCCATTTGAGCACCCCAAATTGAAGCCATCCCTCTTAATTCATGTGGAAGTGGTGATTATATCATATGGCATCATAAATGTAATGGGCTCTTCTCAGTCATGTTAACGTATCATTTAGCTTTGCAGCTAGCTAATTCTTTTTCTACTGCTAGCTTGTTATTTGGGTAACCTAATCCCTTTTGGCATGTTTTGTGGATGCAGTTTATTTCGACTAAAGTGAAACATTTTATTTATAATGCTTGATGCAAACACTTCCAATAATCATATTCAATCATCTCAAACTCCAATATCAAAATCTCAACATTTTTTTTTTTTTTTTCTCAATCATTCATCTCATGTGATAATCATGTATAAATCACAAGATAAACATTTCTTTCCATTCACACAACACATTTTCATTTATTACATGAACATCAAAATACATTATATCATAAGTACATATATAAAAAAAGAAAAATGTAAAAAATAAAAAAAAAAAAAAAAAGTGTCCTACCTAGTGTCCTGGTGGATGGATGTGTGACACACACACACACAGATGCGCAGATCGGATGGACTCACCACCGGTCATCTCCTCGGCTCGATTAGTATTCTCCTATCTCTCACGCCAAAAAAAAGCGCGCTGGCAAATAATAATTATGAGTGCGATAATAAAATAAAATAAAATAAAAATAAATAAATAAATAATGAATATATATCTCTTATTTATTTTTATTTATTTATTATATTTATTTATTCATAACTTTTTCATTTTGTTACGATCATCTTCCACTAACATCAGCATTAGCTAAGAGAGGAGTCCTTGTTGATTCGATATACTCTAGATGTGGGGAAGATGAATCCATTATCCATGAATTATGAAACAACCCCTTTGCTGTTCGAGTTTAGAGACTAGGTCCACTTCGATTATTATTTGTTAATATAGATGGTTGTGCTTTTGATTGTATTAAGAGCTTAAGTGATGGTTTTCATCCTAAGCAATTAGAGTTATTTTTTATGGTCTTATAAACTATATGGCAATATCGAAATTTGTTTTTATTTCAGCAGAAAGAGATTCAGGAGTCAATTGTCATTCATCAAGCAATGGCTCTCCTATTGGATTTGTAGAATGCTAGTCTGAGTGATATTCTTCCAAAACCAATATGCCCACATCAACATTGGTCTCCCTTTATTATTGGTAAAGTGAAAATCAACTCGGATACAGATATAAGAAATGATAGTTTTTATAGTTTTGGTATGATTATTAGAGAATGTAGGGGGGAGGTTATCAAGCATGTCTCTGCTTCTCTTTCAGCTGAAAAGGCAAAGGTTGAGGTTGCTAATTTTGCTCTTCAATGAGAGTTATAGTTGGGTTTCCATGAGGTAATTCTAGAACTTGATTGTTAGTCTTTAGTCCTCTGTATTCAATGACATAAGGGTTCCCTTTCTGAACTAGACAATCATGCTTCATCTTCAAGGTTCTGCAGATAGCATTTATTCATTTCTTTGTTCTTATGTATATATGAAGGCTAATCATGTAGCCATTCCCTTGCTAAAATAGCTCTGGTCACTGATATTGATGAGTTTATTGGGGTAGAGGAAGTTCCCTGCCCTTTTGATTTGCTTGTAGTTGCGGATGTTTCTTATCTTTAGTTCAATATATTCCACTTTTATTCTAAAAAAATGGCATGCAAGAATTCAATTCATTTAATGAAGCTTTCTATTAAATATCCAAAACACCCCTATTTAAGTTTACTTATTTCTTTGTAAATAAAGGCAAATTATGAAAATAAACACAATTATTTCACTTATTAATTTTTAAGACAATAAAATTCTAATGAATTCTATCATTTTAAAAAGTATTCCAAACACATGAATTTTCTTGCAAATTCATGTAAATAAATGCTTTTGATATAACTGAATTAAATTCTCTCATAATAATCATTACAAACGGGGTGTAAATATTGCAAGCTCTTTGAATTCTTTTTTTTTTCCAATTTAATTATATTGTAAGAATTATCTTTCGAAGTTTTCATAAAATAAGAAAAAGAAAATCTATCTATCTATCTATCTAAAGCAAGCAAAACCCTCTTAAGAGTTTGCCATGTGACATAGCATTTCTAAGAGTTTGCCATATAGCATTCTAAGAAAATGTTATATGGAATACTTAAAGTCTTGCCCTCTCTTCTTTAATGGTATTTGCTTTAATATTTTATTTAAATTTATTCAATTAATAAATGATTGAAATAAAATTTTATTCTTTATATATTATGATGTGCCATATAGTGACATGATATACGAGAGCTCGTTGACCAGGTCCAAGAGCAAGCTTATCACTTTGCTTGCTTGTATTCAGAATTAAAGAAGTTGGGCTGGACTTGGCAAGTCCATTGGGTGTGTGTGTTGGGGCATGTTAAAATATTTGAGCTTAAGTTAAAATATTTGAGCTTAAGTTAAAATAAAAATAATGGGTTGATTATGAAGAAAACAAGCCCATATGTGTGTAAAAGCCCCCATTTGCTGTTTGGAATTGACCAAGTCAAAGAAATCAGAAGGAGATTGTAATATCTTTCAAATAAGGAAAGAAATAAGGTTGAAAAGTCACCAAATCTCCTCAAAGTCATGCATCACTATATGGGCAGATTTCTAAAGTTTTTTTTTAATTCAATATTATTTCCTGTTTAGAAGACTATTCAAACTTCCTATTTAGTAACCTTGCCATCTTTTCTTTATAGTGCTTGTAATCGGCCAATATAAAGGTCAACTCTTGTAAGCTCAAAGTATTCTGAATTTGAATCACAATGGCAAGTGCATCTTCTTCTTCCTTATCAAACATTATTTATTTATAGCAAAGTTTTGACTTATCCCAAGAGTTTATTGTGTAGCGTCTTCAATGGGATTGTATTCTTTATGATGAGATTACTCTTATCAAAGTTTACATTCCATAGTTATCCTCTTATTTTTGTTTTTCATTACTGTTGCATCTTAAATAATAAAATACTAAAAAGAAATCCTTTCTTTTTTTTTCTGTTGAAGTTGATTTAGGTGTTATATTGCTTAATTTTTGCTTATTCTTGTTCCTCGATTCATTCCAGCAGAATTTCTTATATTTCATAACTAATCAATTTCATTTTCTCCTTCACAAGGCAAATCAGTTTGGTATCAGAGTCTTAGTTAAGCAGCACTTTGAAGCCTTTGGAGTGTAAACACGTGAGGGAGTGAACCAACCTATCCTTTAACCAAGTGAAACACTCAGTGAGTTTGATTATGATAGCAACATGTCTGATGAAAGAGAGCTGCCTCCACCAGTTCCAAGACATCTCACATTGGATCAAGCACATATGCTGAGACTTAAAAAACAGCAGAATGCAATGCAAGAGCAAATTGCTTAGATCACACAAGCTTTGACAAGACTAGTTGCACCCTAGCAATAAAGAGGGAGCAATGGTCCTAGGCAACAAGGGTGTAGTGATGATGATGATGAATCTAGAGTTGAAGAAGGTGCTTATGACTAGCACCTACCTAGGCGTCCCCATGGCTAAAGAGACAACATCAAGATGAAGATCCCAACTTTTCGAGGTATTAGCTCACCTAAAGAGTACCTAAAATGGGTACAAAGAGTTGATAAAATCTTTGAGTACTAGGAGTATAGCGAAGTAAAGAAGTGCAAACTTGCTGCCATTGAGTTTGTTGATTATGCAAGCTTATGGTGGGAGAACATAAAGGCTCAAAGGCATAGGAATGGGCTTGATAATGTACAAACTTGGTGTGAGATGAAAAGAATCATGAAAAAGCAATTTGTACTTGAATATTACAAACAGGAGTTGTATATCAAACTCCAATGTTTGCGCCACTATGTTAAAGAATTTGAGATGCTGATGTTGAGATGTGATGTGAGGGAACCACAAGAATAAACCAATGCTCATTTTCTTGGTGGTTTGAATTATGAAATTGCTAATAATGTTGAATTGCAACCATATGTACTTTTACAGAATGTGATCAAACTTGCCATTAAGGTTGAACAGCAAAGAAAGAAGGGTGGATACAAGGGCACTACTGCCAAAACATTCACAAAACCTTCTAACACTAGCACTCCTCTTACTAGTGATAAAGGTGATGTGAAAAAGCATGACGAAGAGGAGAGCTCTACCAAAGCACCAATTAGCGTGAGCAAGGGAAAAGAGAATAAAGTAGTTCCAGCCCCTCCCAAAGAAGTAGAGGCATAAAATGCTTCAAGTGCCTTGGCCATGGGCACATTGCTTCAGAATATCCCAACAAGAGAGTAATGGTGTTGAGGAAAGCCCAATGGGAGCTAGAGAGTGAAGATGAGACTTACGAAGAGGAAGAGAATTATGAAGCATATGGTGATGAGGAAGTAGAGTATGCTAATGTTGGGGAGATGTTAGTGGTCAGAAGAACCTTAAGTGCACATGCAACAAAATAGAAAGAGCAAAGAGAGAACATCTTCCATACCAGATGCATTATTCTCAACAAGGTATGTAATGTCATTATTAATAGTGGTAGTTATACTAATGTTGCTTCTACTACCTTAGTTGAGAAACTTAATTTTCCCACCTTAGTACATCCTCATCCTTATAAATTACAATGGCTGAATGATGATGGTGATGTTAAGGTGACTAAGCAAGTAGTTGTTCCTTTCTCCATAGGCAAGTATAAAAGATGAAGTTGTGTATGACATTATGCCTATGAATGCTAGTCATTTATTATTAGGGAGGCCATGACAATTTGCTAGAACGGTTGTGTATGATGGTTTTAAAAATACTTATTTTTTTATGAAGAATGGAAAAAAGAATTATATTAGCCCCCCCTTTAGTCCCCAACAAATACATCAAGAGCAGCTGATTAATAAGAAAGAAAAGAAGGAGAGTATGTTCCTCAACAAAGGGAATGTTTCGAAAGTTATCACTAACCATTATTTTGTTTTTGTGCTTATTATTAAAGAATTGCTGGAATCTAACCACATTGCAGTTCCTCCCATGGTGGCTGAACTATTGGAAGAATTTATAGATATTTTCCTAAAGAGATGCCAGAGGGACTACCTCCCCTTCGTGGCATTGAGCATCAGATTGGTTTCATTCCTAGAGTAGCATTACCAAACAGACCAGCCTATAGAAGCAATCTCGAAGAGGCTAAGGAGTTATATAAGTAAGTAATGGAGCTATTAAAAAAGGGCTATGTTTGTGAATCCATGAGCCCATGTTCTGTTCTAGCTTTGTTGGTGCCCTAAAATGATGGTTCCATGTGCATGTGTGTTGATAGTAGGGCCATTAACAAAATCACTGTAAAGTATCGCTATCTCATTCCTAGACTTGATGATATGCTTGATGAATTACGTGGTGTTGTTGTCTTTTCAAAAGTTGATTTGAAAAGCAGTTACCATCAAATTTGAATGAAGGAGGGGGATGAATGGAAAACAAATAAAGTTTGGGTTGTATGAGTGGATGGTCATGCCTTTTCTCCTTTCTAATGCTTCTAGCACTTTTATGAGACTCATGAACTATGTACTTGGCCACTTCATTGGCAAATTTCTGGTTGTTTATTTTGATAATATTCTAATTTTTAGTAAGAGTTTTGAAGATTATCTCAAGCATTTAAGGGCTATTTTTGAAGTTCTATGCTAAGAAAAGTTATATGGGAACATCAAGAAGTGCACTTTTTGCCATGATCAAGTCATATTCCTTGACTTTGTGGTATCCAAACATGGCATGGAGGTGGACAAAGAGAAGGTGCAAGCAATACAAGAATGGCCAGTACCAACTACTATCTCAGAGGTGAGAAGTTTTCATGACCTAGCCACTTTTTATAGGAGGTTTGTAAAGAATTTTAGCACCATCATGGCCCCATAACCGAATCCTTCAAGAAGGAAAGGAAATTTAATTGAAGTGAAGGTGCCCAAAGGAGCTTTAAACTCATCAAAGTAAAACTGACCTCTACTCTAATACTTGGACTATCGAATTTTTCTAAGACCTTTGAGGTAGAATGCAATGCTTTCGGCATGGGAATCGGGGCTATTTTATTGCAAGAAGGAAGTCCCATAGCTTATTTCAGTGAAAAGTTGAATGGAGCTAGTTTAAACTACTCAACTTATGATAAAGAGTTTTATGCTCTTGTTTATGCCTTGGAGACTTCGCAACACTACCTCTTGCCAAGAGAGTTTGTTATCCATACAGACCATAAGTCCTTGAAGCACCTAAAAGGACAAAGTAAGCTGAACAAACGGCATGCCAAATGGGTGGAGTTTCTTGAATCATTCCCATATGTGATCAAGTATAAGGAGGGACACTCCAACATTGTGGCTGATGCACTATCCAGGATGTATGCCTTAATCTCTTTGTTAAATACTAAGCTGTTGGGATTTGAATTGATGATTGAGCAATATAAGTCAGATAGGGACTTTTCTTCTATCTATGATTTTTACAAATAGAAAGCCTTTCAGAGATTCTACCAACATGATGGCTACCACTTTAAAATGGGAAAGTTGTGTATTTCCAACTATTCTGTCAAAGAATTATTGGTAAGGGAGGCACATGGAGGTGGTCTTGTTGGCCATTTCAGTGAAAAGAAGACTTTGAAAGCCTTAAAAGAGCATTTCTATTAGCTAAGTATGATGAAAGATGTGCACAAGGTAGTGAAAAAATGTGTGGCGTACAAGAAGGCTAAAAGCAAGGAGATGGCGCAAGGGCTGTCTATGCCTCTTCTAGTTCCTAATCATCCATGGGAACATGTGAGCATGGATTTTGTACTTGGCATGCCCAGAACTCAAAAGGGCAAAGATTCCATATTAGTTATTGTTGACCAATTTTCTAAAATGACTCATTTTGTTCCTTACCATAAAACTGATGATACTTCTCTTGTTGCTAACCTTTTTTTTAAGGAAATTGTTAGGTTGCATGGCATTCCAAGGAACATTATTTCGAATTGTAATGCCAAGTTCCTAAGCTATTTTTAGAAGACTTTATGGAAAAAGCTTGAAACTCACCTCCTCTTTAGCATAGCTTGTCATCCTCAAATAGATGGGCAAACAGAGGTGGTGAATAAAACTCTCTCTACCTTGCTAAGAACTGTCATCAAGAAGAATTTAAAGAGTTGGGATGAATGCTTGGCCTATGTTGAATTTGCCTACAATCGAAGTGTGCATAGTTCAACTAAGCACTCTCCTTTTGAATGAGTCTATGGCTTCAATCCAATCACACTAATGGATTTGATGCCAATTCCTATTCAAGAAAGAGCTAATGTTGATGGGGAGAAGAAGGCAAAGATGGTGAAGTCTATGCATGAGCAAGTTAGAAAGCTCATCAAGGCAAAAAATGAACAATATAGCAAAATCGCTAACAAGAAGAGGAAGCAAGTGCGGTTTGAACCCGGTGATCTAGTGTGGCTTCACTTGAGGAAAGAGAGATTTCCAAATTAGAGAAAGTCCAAGTTACTGCTAAGAGCTGATGGTCCATTCCATGAGGTAGCAAGGATAAATAATAATGCCTATAAGGTGGATTTGCCTGGTGAGTACAATGTTTCTTCTACTTTCAATGTGAGGGATCTTTCTCCTTACTTAGAAGATGATTTTGAGGATGGGAAAGAATTGGATTTAAGGGAAAATCCTAATCAACAACGGGGAGATGATGTGGCACATAGTGACATGACATACGAGGGCTTGCTAACTAGGTCCAAGAGTAAGCTTATCACTTTGCTTGCTTGTATTTAGAATTAAAGAAGTTGGGCTGAACTTAGTAAGTCCATGGGGCATGTGTGTTGGGGCATGTTAAAATGTTTAGGCTTAAATTAAAATAAAAATAATAGGCTGATTATGAAGAAAATAAGCCTATATGTGTGTAAAAGGCCCCCATTTGCTGTTTGGAATTGATCAAGTCAAAGAAATTAGAAGAAGATTATAATATCTTTCAAATAAGGAAGAAAATAAAGTTGAAAAGTCACCAAAACTCTTCAAATTCATGCATCACTATATGAGCATATTTTTGAAGTTTTTTTTTTCAAAAATTCAATATTATTTCCTATTTAGAAGACTATTCAAACTTTCTATTTAGTAACCTTGCTATCTTTCCTTTATACTACTTATAATCAGCCTATATAAAGGCCAACTCTTATAAGCTCAAAGCATTCTGAATTTTAATCACAATAGCAAGTGCTGCTTATTCCTTCTTGTCAAACATTATTTGTTTGTGGTGAAGTTTTGACTTCTCACAAGAGTTCCTTGTATGGCATCTTCTTGGGATTGTATTTTTTGTGGCGAGATTACTTTTGTCAAAGCTTATGTTCCATAGTTATCCTCTTATTTTTGTCTTTTATTACTGTTGCATCTAAAATCATAAAATAACAAAAAAATCCTTTCTTTTTTTTTTTTTCTTTTAAAGTTGATTTGGGTGTTATATTGCTTAATTTTTGCTTATTCTTATTCCTCGATTCATTCCAGCAGAATTTCTTATCGTTTATAACTAATCAATTTCATTCTCTCCTTCATAAGGCACATCATATTAATTAAATACCACTAATTATATATATATATATATATATATATATATATATATATATATATATATATATATATATATATATATATAGTGTTAGTAGTATGCCCTAAAGCATATCATTGTATTGTATTTTGTAAACATTTATTTCCCATTAATGGTAAATGTTATTTTCTTTTAAATATGAATGGTTTGAATTTAATTGAAAATTTCCTTTAATATCTTGTTAGATGTTCTATTCTTAAGCTGTTAAGAATATGAGTGATAAAATATTCTAGTATAAGTATTATAAATTTCGGTTCACAATCTAGGATACTTCATTGGGCATGACTTATCCGGATAGATTGTCACTTATGTTTGTGTCCATGGATTAGTATGAGATACTAATGGGATGGAATGAGGAGTCTCATACCATATGACAAACATGGTGGACACTTATAAGATAAATAGGCTCAACTAGTGACATAAGATGACTTCTACATAGAGTTTAATCTTACCAATATAAGGTCATCTAGACCATAATAGTGCATATAATCCCTTGACCTCAGATAACACAGTTATCTTGTATATAGGTGGCTTGAGTCTGATACTAGTTTCATACTTATACTATGTATGAGTATATGAGCATGTGTTGGCTTCGACTAGTTATATATGGAGATAGGTGTTAGTCAAGATGGGATCTGTTACCCTGAGTAAATAAGGATGAAATCCTATGTTCATTTAATTGTTCTTGATGAATTTAAGTTCTTGGCCAGGATAGATAAACTTAGTCAGAAAAGAGTTTTTGACAGAAAAGTCTTATTAATCAAGAATTAGAATTAAAAGAAAACCTATGATTCTAAGCAATAAGAGTTTGGCATAAATCATGACTCTTGCTAGAATCAAGATTTTGTAACGGAGAGATTTTAGTGCATGGTATGTATGATCAAGGTTCATGAATTGAAAAATAATTCATAACTAATTGGGTAGTCATGGTGCATTATGCTAGATGTCAATCATGATTTATGAGAACTAAAATGAAAAAGAAATTTCATTTTAAGTTTGGAATGGTTCCAATAATATTAAAGAGTTAGTATTATTCTCATTTTCAATTAGTAATAAACCTAGTAAGTCACATACATAAGAGCATTATGATCAAAGCAAAATTAGTTTGATTAATTAATTAAATGGTTTAATTAATTAATTGAATTAATAAATTTAGTTTGTAATTAGATTGTAAAGTCCCTAGCATGACTTGAAACTAAATTTGCTTATGGAAGTGTTCAAGTTAATATTTAAAGTATTTAAATATAAACTTGATAAACCAAGCATAACAAATAAAATTAATCTTGATTAATTTAGGAAATTAATCTTGATCAAAATTTGATAAGTTTGACTTGGTCAAACTTTGACAACTTTGACTTGGTCAAATGGAGAAGAAATATTAAATTAATTAATATATTATATTAATTAATTGAGATTTTAATTTCCTTAATTGTCTAAGTTAGACAAGTGGACCAATTGAATTTAGAAAACTCATTTAATTGTTAAATGAGATTTGGACACTTGTAAACTAAAGAAAATTATGGAAATTAAGATCAATATCAAAATGGAGAGAAAAGAATTATGATCTTCTTCTTTCTCCTTTTGTTACCGTCCACTCTTCTCACCATAACCAAGAATTTCTTCCTTTCCTCCTTGCTTGATTCAAGAGAATTAAGAGTTAATACTCTTGAATTAATAGTTGAGAAAGTGTTTCTCTTCACTTCCATCAAACTAGAACCAAGAAATACCTAATCCTCATCTTCTTCCATACTTGGCCGAACCATAAAGGAAGAGTAAAGAGGGTTTTTGTTTTGATTAATGAGATTGGATCAAGGGGCTTGTGTGGACAAGCTAAAGAGCCAACACTTGATGGCGTCACTCCACGGATTGAAGGTGGAATTTGATTCTGTACCTTTAAGGGTGAGTTTTCTCCATAAACCCTAACTTGTAAATTTAGGGGTTTTATTTCCTAATAACTAATTAGGCTTGTTAGCAATTAAGAAATATGTTTTATGACCAAAACTAAATGTTTGTGCAATAGTATAAAGTGTTTATGTATTGTATGAAACCTAGGGTTATAAAATTTTAAAATTGCTAACTTTGCATCCTAAGGCATGTTAAGGTACATTTTTCTTTCAATTGGTGTTAAAGCCACCCTAATTTGCCATTAGGAACATTTAATCATGTTATATGATATTTGGGACACTTTAATGTGGCATGAGATGCAATTGAAAATAAGAAAAATTGCAAAAGGAAATGGTTAAATATGGTTCGGCCATGGTGGTGACCATGGGGAGAACTATTTGGCCAAGTTTGTACTTGACCAAACAATTTTGTTTTTGCATGTTTTCTTGTTTTAATGGTGTTTAACATGTATGTGATGCAAGTTGGAGCCATTAGAATCCAAGAAAAATCATGAATTTTGAGTGAAGCACCATTTGGCCAAGTTGGTGTGATCATTCAGCCTAGATGTGATGTTGGTGTTTGATCAAGTTTTATGGCTTTTCTTGGTGATTAAATTGTTTAATCTAAGTCCCAACATAAATATAACATGGTAGTGAATGAGATTCATGATTGGTTTAATTTTGAATATTAGATATTTGGAATTAAATGGCATGTTCAAGAGTTGAATGTGTGTGAAATGGCATGAAGGATGATCATGGACTTTAGGAGACTAATGTGATTGATTTCTTATTCATTTCTATGGGATTGTAATAATTATTTTAATTTTTACAAAGGGTAGGTTGTAAATTTATTTATTTGAGCTTACATGCTCAATTCTTTTGTAATTTTCACCTTAGTATGCCAAGGATATGTGATGTAATTGGCTTGGTGGAATTTGGAAGAAGAAATGGAGCTTCAGTCATTGATGGAGATTAGTGGGAGCACAGAGATTCAAGAGTTGAAGATTTGTGATCAAGCTTCAAATAGATGAATGATAACCTAAGATGCCCTTGAATCTAATCCTTATGGCTAGGATTGGATTCCCATAGCATAGCCCATGATCATGCCTTTTACATTACCATTGATAAATGTATGTATGTGATATATATGTTCATGATGTATATGAGATATGCATGAAAATGGTTAATGTGCAAAGTGAGATCGAATAGTAATTAGGTCAGCCAAGGAAATCTTTCAATCAAATGATTAAGTTGCATCATGGCCCTCCACTAAGGCAATTCTTTAAGATATTTTAAACTGTCACACCTTATCCCTCCGTCAGGCATAACATGATCCCGTAGAATATCTAATGAACTACTGAACTTCACCTACCAATAATTCATTAAGTACCCTACAAGGGATTTTAAAATTTTTTTCTTATTTTTGATAAGTGGTGAGCATTTTCGAATAGGTATTTAAAACATTTAATTAAAATTAAAACTAGTTAATATTTTGGCCCATTTTATTTTTTCGCAAATTTTATAAAAATTTTGCCAGAGTTCCGTCTGCATTTTAAGAAAAAAGTTCTTCAAATACCTGAAAAAAAGCACTTCCAATAATTTTCTCAACCACTTCTTCAATTTCACAATCAATCTCAATCAATTTCAACTCATTTATCAACTTCCAAAAAATCAAATCCACAATTTTCAATATCTAACAATCATCAAATTCCATTAATGAATTTCATTCAATTCAAAATAAAATACTACTATTCATGTTTCATTAATGACAAAATAATTTATATACATCACTGCAAAAATTTACATTGAGAGAAATTCAAACTAAAATTTATTACAAACTTAATATAAGCTTTGTACAAGCTGCTCAAGACCAAATTTACATGTCCATACAATTACATGCAATACATTCATCAAAATGAATATTTACAGTCAGGGTATAAATTATACCCGATAACTTCAAGCAGGTAGCTCCCCTGTCCTTAGCAGCTCAATCTGCTGCTCCTCTAGTCTCTATATCTGCAACAGCAATAACAGCTATCGCTGAGTACTAGGACACAGTGGTGCACAATATACTAAAATAATCTTTATGCAGAATTTAAATCACATTTATTCAAAAATTGGACTAAACATGAGCATTAAATACAAAACATGAATTATGAGATTTTTAATGCAAATAAGTTCATTTCGAAGTATCAAAATACATTTCATAAAACCCACAGTTATATCATGCCATTCGAAACAAATATAATCTCAATAGCCAAAAGCTAAGGAGAAGTCACATCACAAGGCTAGCTAGCTCAAATATATGGATATCCATTCAAATTCCTTTTCTACTGGCGCACACCTCAACACTTCATCCAGAGAAGGAATCAAAATTTGAAACTGATTACCCCCACTAGTCATGCTAGTGAGGTGTTCAAATATATGGTCATGACACTGGTTTCAAAACTTATCTTAACAATTTGCTAAACATTGCCATTTCAAATATACACAACTAACTTTCAACAATTTAAATCAAAGCATCATAAATAATGTCACAATTCACTATTTCAAATCATTCAAAACAATATGCAGAGATAATTTACAAAATTTATACGTTGTGCACAAACCTCAAGCGAGTCGCCTTTTGGCCTTGACTCGATTCCTCGGGTTCTTTCTCGGTGTTCTTTTCAACTGAAACACACAATTTCACAGTGTTTCAATATCATAACTTAACATAAATCTAAAAATAAATTTAACTTCACTTTTACCTTGCTCTAATGTGCTAAACTTGGCGTTTATTAAATTTTGTGTTTCGGGGTTACTATTCACTACACTATTCAAGTCAAATTATTGACTTTTTAAAGCTTAATAGGTATGAGAATTTCAACTTCACCCACATACCACATTTTGGTCACTAAATTTGTTGGTTTTGGTTGTTTATTCAAATTCTAAGTCTTTTAGGCAAATTTGATAATTTTCAGTTTTGGTGTCTAAGGTTGCACTGTTCCATTGGTTATTTTACTGTTAGAATTTGGCAAAACTTTCTTCATAGAAAATGTTCCCTATTGTCTTAAGTTTATTCTCCTTTTTGAATCACTCCAATTGGAGTTTTTTAGCTCAAGTTATAGCCATTTGAACCATGATTGCCGGATTGGACTTAACCCAGATTTTCTGGGTAATTTTGGTTCTGGTAGTTTTAGGTCACCAACTTGGGGTGGCCAAATGGCTTGGTTAATGGCATAATTTGGGTTTGTGTTCTTCATGAAAGTTTTAAGTCTATACCTCAACTGTCCACTAGCAAAATTTCATGTCATTTAGACCTGCCTAGCTCAAGTTATGGCCAAATGAACAAACACTGTTCATTTGGTCAGTTTGTACAGGGCAGATTGAGATTTTCCAAGTTTGGTCAATTTGTTCACTAGGTTTTGGTCACTTTTTGGGCATGCTTCCTAAATGAAAATTGTGTCATTTAGTGTCTATTTTCAGTCCCAATTGGTCTCATACCAATTGGACTTGTAAATTTTCATTTTTGGTCCCTCAAAGGGACCTTGGTCATGCTGCCAGCAGCATGACCACATTGAATCCGAATTTGGTTTTGGTTCAAACACTTCTAACACATTCCATTTGGTCACAATTGACCATTTCTCCCTTCAAACTAGGTCCAAGATATCATTTACCAAATTTTCACATTTTTGTCTCTAAAGCCTAAGTGTCCAAACCCTAACCACACTAAATTGTTGCATTTAGCTAATTCAAAGTCTTTAACTATAATCACTTAACTAATTAAGGTTCATATACCCATTCAAATCAATCAAACCATGCAACAATACCCTCATACACATGCTGGCCGAATTTCAGCTTGGTCCCTCAACAATTTATTTCATTTCATTTTAAGTTTATTTCTAAGTGAATCAAGCTATAAACACAACTAATAAACTAATTTTGCATCTTAAATCACTAACCTTGCTTGGAGGGTTTCTAAGCTTCCTTTTCTTCAAGTCTTTCTTCTTCTTTTTACTTTCTAATGCTTCCTCTATACTCTTCAAGATGCAAGGATGAGGTTTAAGTGAAGAATTTTAGGGGAATCATGTTTAACTTAGGGTTTCAAAAGCTTAGTGAGGCTTATTAATGGTGGAGAATGAAATAAGAGAGAGGGAAGAGAGAGAGTGTATTTTGGCCAAATGAAGAAAACAACCCAATAATTTCTTTTTTATTTGTTTTTACATCTAATTATCTTAAATTTTGACTTGGTCAACTTTAATTAAATAAATTGTATTTTTGACATCATGTATGATGTCATTTGGATGATGTCATAATTCATGTTTCATTTTCTTTTTTTTTTTCCTTTATTTTTCAATACTTCTTTAATTTAATTCCTGATTCTAAAGTTTTCTTTTCTCCAATTTTATTTGACAGTTAGGTCAGGAGTCAGCTCTCAGGGTCAATTGACCAAATTGCCCCTCGCCGGTTCAACCCGGTTTGCAAATAATTCAATATTTCTTCCGGCTCTCTGACCTAATTATTTGACTGGCTTAACAACCTTTTTCCGTGATTTTCTCTTTTTCACTGTGTTTATAATGGTTCTAAGGACCGCGGCGTCACATTTTACGATTCAAAATTTGAGTTTAAATTGACTTCGCAGTCGTTCCCGAGAAGGTCACCCATTGCTGTGACTCTCGGCTCATTTAACTTCTTATGTTCTGTTTTTCTTATTTATACTTAACTAATTGGCAATTACTAATTATTTGTGTTTATGGCTTATCAAGTTGTCTTAAGTGTGGTTCTAATCCCCTTAATTGTCCAGACCGACTTCGGTCACCGGAACAGTGAAATATACCAGGCTATACAAATAGGGGTGTTACATAAACATTTACATTGTTGGCTATGGTTATATAGGAATGATGTATTTGGTTTAAAAGATCTTCTTGAAATAATTGCTAAGCATGAGATGTTGTGAGTATATAAATACTTTTGTAACGAAGAATGGATGTACCTGAGATCATTAAGGTTTAAATTTGCATGCTTGTTGACTTAGTGAGCTCAACTTAACTAATGCAAGATAAACCAAGAATGGATATACCTGAGGTTTTGAGCATTAGGGGCCAAATAATTAATTGAATGTCACATGAAATGTGATGAGTAAAGAGTTACTCACTTATGAATTGTTAAGAATCCAAGAATAGATGTACTTGAGGATGATTAATAGTTTACAAGAATTCAATCACCCACTAGAAATCCAACCCAATTGGGATTTTTATTTTCTACTATGGAAGTGTAGGATTCGCCAAATTAGTGGAAGGACCAATTTGATTAAAATACCATAATCATTTTGGTAATATACTTGATACAATATGCTAATTGGGATCTTGTTATTTTCTATAGTATAATATGATAAAATGACCACACAACCATAACCATTTAACGTATTGGCTGGCATTCTCGATTATAACAGGCTAACTGGTCTAAACTTCTCAGATGGATTAAGAATTCTGAGGATTATCCTGAATTTGAAACGTATTGGATATGTTCTAGATTCAAAGATTCCTAATCCTTTACCAAAAAGGGCCTCACAGGAGGAACATGACACCTTGGATAGATGGAAAAAACATGAGATGCAAGCTAGGTGCTATATGTTGGCTTCTATGACCAATGAGTTATAGAAGTAACATGAAAAGATGCATTTTGCACTAGAGATCCTCGATCACCTATAAGAGTTATATGGTGAACACGGTAGAAATGCTAGATATGAGATATCTAAGCAACTGTTCAGAATGAGAATGACAGAAGGGATGGAAGTGGGAGCCCATTTTCATAAGATGATCAGATTGATAGAGCAGTTGGAAGCTCTTGATTTCACAATGGACTTCCATTCATAGACGGATTTGATCCTCTAACCCTACCTAAGTCATTTGGATCTTTTATCACAAACTTCCATATGACTAAACAAGAGTGCACCTTAGCTAGCTTGTTAAACTTGCTGGTCATTGCCCAAAAGAATATGCCCAGCAACAAGGGAAAGGAGGTTAATTTGGTTGCTTTTTCTTCTTCTGGAAAGTCCAAGAAGAAGAAAGGTAACAAGAAGAAGAAACCTTTTATTCCTGGTCCATCTAGCACGATAGCCAAGAACTAGTCCAAGAAGAAGAAATCTAAAACTATTCTAGACAAGGGAAAGTGTTTCTACTATCAGAAAGAGGGGCATTGGAAAAGGAATTGCCCTGAGTATTTGGCAATTCTGAAAGATAAGAAGGATAAATCTTCTAAAGTATGTCTCTATCTTGTTATTTAGATTCAGATAATACTCCTCGTTCATCTATAGCTTGGGTTTTAGATACTGGCGCAAGTTCTCACATATGTTTTAATATGCAAGAACTAGCAAGCCATGAAAGCTTGGTTGCATAGGATGTCAGACTCAGGATTGGCAATGGAGCAACAGTTGCAGCCTTAGCCAAAGGGTCTAATTCATTGTATCTAAATGGACATGTTTTGTATTTGGATCATGTATTGTATGTACCTAATGCTTTTAAAAACATCATTTCTATATCTAGTTTGACTAGTAATGGATATGAATTTCGATTCATAGATGATGTTTACAATATTTATTTTAAAAATAAAATTGTTGGCATGGGTAATTTACAAAATGGTCTTTCTTATTTTGATAATAATTACAAAACAGCTCCAAGCAATCAAATTGAGTTTAATGCCATCATTGAAACCAAATCAAGTCCAAAACATCTATGGCACTTAAGATTAGGTCACATTGTAGAAGATAGGATTATAAAATTAGAGAAAATGGGAATTTTATCTTCATTGGGTTATGAACCTACTCCAACTTGTGAATCTTACCTTCAGGGCAAAATGACTAAATTTCTCTTTATAGGACAAGGGTTAAGGGTTGAAGATATTTCAGAACTGGTACATAGTGATGTATGCGATCCATTTAAAGAAATGGCAAGATGCGGTTATCACTACTTCATTACCTTTATTGATGATAAATCAAGGTATGGGTACTTGTATTGGATGAAATACAAATATGAATCCTTTAAAAAGTTCAAAGAATTCAAATCTAAAGTAGAAAAACAAACAAGAAAAAGTATTAAAACTCTAAGATCATATAAAGAAGGTGAATACTTGAGTACTGAATTTAATGAGTTCTTGAAAGAACAGGGCATTATTTCTCAATTGACTCATCCAGGAATGCCACAATTAAATGGTGTATCTAAAAGGAGAAATTGTATTTTATTAGACATGGTACGAAGCATGATGAGCTATGCAGATCTTCCAATTTCCTTATGGGGATTTGCACTAGAGATAGCTTTATACATTCTCAATATAGTCTCTTCCACCCCATATGAGATATGACATGGGAAGTGACCAAGTCTTAAGCATGTTAAGATATGAGGCTATCCTGTTTATATTAAAAAGCTAAAGATTAATAAATTGGAAACCAAATCAGAGAAGGGACGATTTGTTGGGTATCCAAATTATAGTTTTGGATATTATTTCTATCTTTCTTCATCACAAGGAGTTGTGATAAGTAGAGATTTTTTTTTTTTTTTGAAAAAGAGTTTATTCAAGAAGGTGGCAAAGGAAGGCAGATAGAATTGAAATTAGAGAATTTCGATCAACCAACAGACAATATGGAAATAGATCCATCCAATTAGCCTACACCTATTGATGATGTATCCACAACATTTTCTCAAAGATTAACCAAAATATCTCATCCTCTAGAGAGATATGGTTTTCTTCATGAGAATGAACAAGAGTTGTTTATTGATGAGGAACTAGATCATGGTGATGATCCTATGACCTATGAAGAAGCTATATCAGATATAGACTCTTCAAAATGGATTGAAGCAATGAAATCTGAAATGAATTCCATGTATAAGAACCAAGTTTGGGATCTTGTAGACCCACCTGAAGGTATTGTACCAATAGAGAATAAATGGGTTTTCAAGAAGAAAATTAATTCTGATGGAAAGGTAAAGACCTATAAAGTAAGGCTAGTTGCGAAAGGGTTTTGTCAAAGGCAGGGGATCAATTATTAAGAGACCTTCTCGCCTGTAGCCATACTTAAATCCATTAGGATTTTATTGGCAATAGCAGCAGACTATGACTATGAGATTTGACAAATAAATGTCAAAACTGCTTTCCTTAATGGATATATAAAGGAAAACATATTCATGGAACAACCTAGGGGTTTTGAATCTAAAGATCATTCTAAAGTATGCAAGCTTAAATGATCCATTTATGATTTGAAACAAGCTTTAAGGAGCTGAAACATCCATTTTGATGAGGCCATTAAGTCTTTTGGTTTTATCAATAATGAGGATGAGCCATGTGTGTACAAGAAAGTTAGTGGGAGTGCACTCACTTTCCTGGTCTTATATGAGGAAGATATCTTATTGATGGGTAATGATGTCGGTATACTAACTACTATAAAAATCTGGTTATTAAATACTTTCTCCATGAAAGACTTAGGGGAAGCAACCTATATTCTAGGAATTCATATCTATAGAGATAGATAAAAAAAATGATAGGTTTGTCCCAAAGTCTATACTTGAAAAAGGTGTTAAAGAGGTTTAATATGCTTGATTTCAAGAGAGGAATGTTACCTGTAAGGCATGGTATCCAACTTTCCAAGGAGATGTCTCCAAAGACACTTGAGGAATGAGAGAAAATGGCAAGGAATCCATATGCTTGGGCAATTAGAAGCCTTATGTATGCAATGTTGTGTACAAGGCTGGATATCTATTATGCCATTAGTTTGACTAGCAGGTTTCAATCTAATCCGGGTTTGAAACACTAGATTACTGTCAAAAATATCCTTAAGTACTTGAGAAGAACTAAGGATTTAATCTTGATATATGGAGGAGGTGATCTACAACTGGATGGATTTACAGATTTTGATTTTCAATCAGACGTGGATGATAAAAAGTCTATCTCTAGTTTTTGTGTATATGTAATGGAGGCATGGTTAGCTAAAAAAGTTCCAAGCAGGTAACAACTGCTGACTCCACTATAGAGGCCGAGTATATTGCTATATCTGATGCTACACAGGAAGCCGTTTGGATAAAAAAGCTCGTAACAGAACTTGGAGTGGTTCCTTTGTTTGTGTCACCAATTCCATTATATTGTGACAACAATGGTGCTGTTATTTAAGCAAAGGAACCTTGGTCTCACCAGAAATCTAAAAACATAGAAAGGCACTATCACATTATCAGAGAAATAGTTGGGAGAGGTGATATAGCCATGTAGAAAATAGCATCAATTAATAACCCAACTTATCCCTTCACAAATGCCATGACACAAAACCAGCTAGATTGACATCTTGATAAGATGAGTCTAAGATTTTATAATGAATGGCTCTAGTGCAAGTGGGAGATTGTTAGTAATATGCCCTAGAGTATATCATTATATTGTATCTTGTAAAAATTTATTTCTCATTAATGGCAAATATTATTTTCTTTTAAATTTGAATGGTTTAAATTTAATTGAAAATGTCCTTTAATATCTTGTTAGATGTTCTATTCTTAAGTTGTTAAGAATATAAGTGATAAAACATTCTAGTATAAGTATTATAAATTTCAGTTCACAATATAGGATACTTCATTGGGCATGACTTTTCCAGATAGATTGTCACTTATATTTGTATCCATGGATTAGTATGAGATACTAATGGGATAGAATGGTGAGTCTCATATCATATGACAAATATGGTGGGCACTTATAAGATAAGTAGGTTGAACTAGTAACATAAGATGACTTGTACATAGAGTTTACTCTTATCAATACAAGGTCATCTAGATCATAATAGTGCATATAATCCCTTAACTTGAGATAACACAGTTATCTTATATATAGGTGGTTTAAGTTTGATACTACTTTCATGCTTGTACTATGTATGAGTATATGTGCATGTGTTGGCTCCGACTAGTTATATATGGAGATAGGTGTTAGTCAGGATGGTATCCGTTACCCTAAGTAAATAGGGATGAAATCCTATGTTCATTTAATTATTCTTGATGAATTTAAGTTCTTGGCTAGGACAGATAGACTTAGTCATAAAAGAGTTTCTGATAGGAAAGTCTTATTAATTAAGAATTAGAATTAGAAGAGGACATATGATTCTAAGTAATAAGAGTTTGACATAAATCATGACTTTTGCTGAAATTGGGATTTTGTAATAAAAAGATTTTAGTGCATGATATGTTTGATCAAGGATCATGAATTGGGGAATAATTCATAACTAATTGGGTAGTCATGGTGTATTATGCTAGATATCAACCATAATTTATGAGAACTAAAAGGAAAAGGGAATTTCATTTTAAGTTTGGAATGGTTCCAATAATATTAAAGAGTTAATATTATTCTCATTGCCAATTAGTAATGAACTTAGTAAGTCACACACATAAGAGCATTATAATCAAAGCAAAATTAGTTTGATTAATCAATTAAATAGTTTAATTAATTAATTGAATTAATAAATTTAGTTTGTAATTAGATTGCTAAATCCCTAGCATGACTTGAAACTAAATTTGCTTATGGAAGTGTTCAAGTTAATATTTAAAGTATTTAAATATAAACTTGATAAACTAAGCATAAGAAAGGAAATTAATCTTGATTTATTTAGGAAATTAATCTTGGTCAAATTTTGACAACTTTGACTTGGTCAAATGGAAAAGAAATATTAAATTAATTAATGTATGATATTAATTAATTGTGATTTTAATTTCCTTAATTATCTAAGTTAGACAAGTGGACAAATTGAATTTAGAAAACTCATTTAATTGTTAAATGAGATCTGGACACTTGTAAACTAAAGAAAATTATGGAAATTAAGATAAATATCAAAATGGAGAGAAAAGAATTATGATCTTCTTCTTTCTCCTTTTGTTGCCTTCCACTCTTCTCACCATAGCCAAGAATTTCTTCCTTTCCTCCTTGCTTGATTCAAGAGAATGAAGAGTTAATACTCTTGAATTAATAATTGAGAAAGTGTTTCTCTTTACTTCCATCAAGCTAGAACCAAGAAAAACCTAATCCTAATCTTCTTCCATATTTGTCCAAACCATAAAGGAAGAGTAAGGAGGGTTTTTGTTTGGATCAAGGAGCTTTGATCAAGGGGCTTATGCGGACAAGCTAGAGAGCCAACATATGGTGGCTTCACTCCTTGGATTGAAGGTGGAATTTTGATTCTGCGCCTTTAAATGTGAGTTTTCTCCATAAACCCTAACTTGTAAATTTAGGAGTTTTGCTTTCTAATGGCTAATTAGGCTTGTTAGCAATTGAGAAACATGTTTTATGACCAAAACTAAGTATTTTTGTAATAGTATAAAGTATTTATATATTGCATGAAACCTAGGGTTATAAAATTTTAAAATTACTAACTTTGCACCTAAGACATGTTAAGGTGCATTTTCCTTTCAATTAATGGTATTCAATTAATATATAAAGAATAAAATTTTATTTCAATCATTTATTAATTGAATAAATTTAAATAAAATATTAAAGCAAATATTATTAAAGGAGAGAGGGCAAGACTTTAAGTATTCCATGTAACATTTTCTTAGAATGCTACATGGCAAACTCTTAGAAATGCTATGTCACATGGCAAACTCTTAGAAGTGCATGTAGGTTTTTCCCCGCCAAATAGGGTTATGAAATCATGCTAAGTGGCAATTTATTTATAAAATATAATTAATTTCATTTCATTAAATTTGTCTTTTTTTTTTTATTAATTAATTATTCAATTGCTTTAAATTATGATGAAGTTATCATTTTGCCAATTATATATATGTAAGTTATAAATTATTTGATACTTACCTTCTTAATGCTATAATAAGCAATAATTATTATTAAGTTAAAATATATTAACATATATTTATTCTATATACCTATAATTTTATATAGTAAATACATATAATTTTTTTTTTCATTTTTCTCCTTTTCACCACCTTTATGCTTTTCATAATATTACTTTTTAGAATAATATAAATATTACTAGATAAAGAAAATATTTGAACATATTATATTTTTTTGATATATTAAGAGGATATAAAAACAGTTTTGATATTTTAAAATTATGAAAATAATCATATGATTTAATCAATTTTAAATTATTTCTTATCTTTAATCCATATTTTTATTATATTGCTATATTTTTTTTATAAAATCTTCATTAAAAAATTTGAGAGATAAAAAGTTTAGTTTGCATAAAAAGTAATAAAAAAATATGAAAAATTAATAATAAATTTAAAATATTATTTTATTCTTCTATATTAAAATTAAAAATGTATAAATTAAAATAATTATTAGTAACGTGCAAAAGTAAGAGTAATTCCCTAGTCTTATATAAAGAAAATGAACTCTCACCAAAAGAAGCAAAATTAATAGAAAAATGAAAAGATAAATGCTAAAGGGATAAGAATTTAACAAGTAGAGTAAAAATATTATATTTTATTAAAAAATAAAAAAGAAAGGTATTATTATGATGAAACAGTGTCAATTTTCTTAAAACAAAAAGCGAAGGAGAGAAAATAAATATATACATATACTCGAAATTTTTTTTCTAGAAAATAGAAGATATGGCTGTTTGTATTAAATCCTTGCAATAGTTTTAGCAAAGAGGTTGCCATCTTGAAATTATATTGACAATATTAAGTAAAACCTTTTTTTTTCTTTTTGTTTTAAACTTAAGCCTTTCTTTTCTCCTTTGTCATTGGTGAGTTTCGCCATTTGCTACCCCTATATTGTTTTTTCTATCATGTTTTTTTTTTTAAATTAATTCTCAAATCTGTTTCCATTTAGAATAGATCTAAATTTATCTCCTTAGATCTATGTCCATTTAGAAACGGATCAAAGGTTTTATTTGTCACACCTTACCCCCCTGTAAAGTATAACATGATCCCATAGTATACCTAATAAATTACTGACTCTATCTACCGATAACCCATTAAATACACTACAAGGGATTTTAAAATAATTTTCTTACTTTTTGAAAGTACTGAGCTTTTATAGCAGGTATTAAAAACATTTACTTAAAATTTTAAGACTAGTTAAAATTTTTGTTCATTTTTATTTTTCTGCAAATTTTAGAAAAATTTCGACAGAGTGCCGGCTGTATTTGAGAAAAATAAAAAATTTTACCTGTAGAAAACACTTCCAAATATATCACTTCAACTAAAATCAAACCACCAAATTCAACTCAACACAATTTCTCCCAACTCCATAATTCAAATCAATATTTCACAACTCAAAATGTCAATTCAATTATTTCCAAAATTAGTAATAATTAAATTCATACACATTGCATTAAAGAAAAATTCATTTACATTCATCAACCCAAAAATTACATCAGAAAATCCAAAATAATATTATTACAAAATCTATACAACTGCTCAAGACCAGTTTATATATGTACATACAGTTACATACACAAAAATAAACATTACAATGAGGGTATAAAATTATACCTGACAAAATCTCAAGGATGTAGCTCCGAGATCCTCAGCAGCTCACTCTGCTGCTCTATTAGCCTTTCTATCTGTGACAGCAATAAATAGCCATCGCTGAGTACTATGACTCAGTGGTGCACAACATACTAAAATAATATTTTATGCATAATTCAAATAACATTTGTTCAAATATGGTGTTGAAAATGAAAAGTAGATACAAAAGACAATTTATAATTTTAGTCGAAATAGTCTCATTTCGGAAGTCTCAAAACAATTTCATAAAAACACACAGTTATATCATGCCATTAGTACAATGTTCATTTCAATAGCCAAAGGTTTATGAGGAATCTCAAGGCTAGCTAGTTCAATCTATGGGTACCCATTCAATTTCTTCCTCTACTAACAAACAACTCAACACTTTAGCTAGAGAGGGAATCAAAATTGAAAACTAATTCCTCCCACTAGTCATGCTAGTGAGGCATTCAAATATATGGTCATGACACTATGGTTTCAAAATTATCTTAGCAATTTACTAAGCATTTATTGCCAAATCAAACACATATAATTAAACTTTACAACAATTTAGGTCAACATAATTTGTTCATTTCATTCACAAAGTTGCAATAAAAATAAATCACAATTCATTTTATACAATTGCAAAAGAAATTTAAAGACAAATTTTATGTTGTGCACAAACCTTGTGCGAGTCGCCTCTAGGCCTTGACTCGATGTCTCGGATTCTTTCCCGGTATTCTTTTCAACTGGAATACACAATTTTATAGTGTTTTAGTATCACAATTTATAATAAATCCACTAAAGAATTTCACAATTACTTATTTCGAGTCCTAATATTCTTAAATTAACGTTCTTAAAATTTTGCCTTTCGGGGTTACTATTCATGATACTATTTAAGTCAAATTGTTGACTTTCTCATGCTTAATAGGTACGGGAATTTCAATTTCACCCACATACCACATTTTAGTTATCTAATTTGTTGGTTTAGATTGTTTCCTCAAATTTTAAGTCTCTTAGGTGAAATTTCAAAATTTGAAATTTAGTGTCCTATTTTGCACTGTTCCATTGTTATGTTACTGTTGGAATTTGGCAAAGTGGTCTTCATAAAACTTGTTCCTTATTGTCTTAACTTTAATTTCCTTTTTGAATCACTCCATTTGGAGTTTTGTAGCCCAAGTTATGGCTATTTGAACATAGCTGGCCGAATTGGTCTAACCCAGAATTTCTGGGCACCTAATTTGGTTCTGGCAGTTTTGAATCACTAACTTTGGGTGGCAAAATGACTGGGTTATAGGCAGAATTTGGGTTGGTGTTCTTCATGAAAGTTGTAGTGCTATGTCATACCTTTCCAATGCCACAAAAATTAGGCCATTTGGACCTGTATAGCTCCAGTTATGGCTAAACACTATTCATTTAGTTATTTTGGTACAGTGGCAGTGCACTACACTCGAGTTTGACCTAATTGTTCACTAAGCTATGGTTATTTTCTGGGCATGCTTCCTAAACTAAAAATGGTCCATTATATGTCTAGTTTCATTCTCAATTAGTCTCATACCAATTGGGTTGGTCAATTTTTAGTTTTGGTCCCTGAAAGGGACCTAGGTCATGCTGCCAGAATCTGATCACTAACCAATCCGAATTGTAACTTGGTTTTAGCAATTCACACATACCACAAATGGTCACAATTGACCATTTCTCAACTCAAGTAAGGTTAATGGCATCAATTGACCAATTCCACAAAATTTTCCCAATTTTCCAAGGTGCCAAGAACCCTAATTACTCATTTATATAATTCAATGAAATTAAAGTGTACATATATTGTCCATACAACTAATTTACCTCAATTAGCCATTTAATTTCATCAAAATCACTCTATTCCTAACCTCACTTAGGCTGGCTGCAATCTCAATTCCTCCCTCAACAATTGTTTTCTTTTCATTTTAAGTAACTTTCTTGGTTAATTAAGCCATAAACACAACAAATAAGCTAAAATTTCCAAGTTAAATTACATACCTCCACTTGAATTCCAATTCTTCATTTCTTCTCCTGTTTTCTTCTTTCTTTCTTGCTTAATCACCTTGTGTAGTGTAGATTGGAAGCTTTTTAGGGTTTAGGGTTGGAATTTATGGGATAAAATCAAGTGATTCAAGCTTTAAAAGCTTGTTAATGGAGGTTGAGCAAATGGTGGGTTATGGGAGTGGTGGCTGCCGAAAATTTAGAGAAGAAGGAGTGATTTTTCTATTTTAATTTTAATGTATTTTATGTATTTCATATGCTTTTGACTTGGTCAATTTATGTAGGAAAATTAAAATTATTTATGATGTCACATATGAGCTCATCATGGTGATGTAATAACTTTTCTTTTCTCTTTTCTATTTTCATTTAGTTTTTTTTTCATTAGTTCTTTAATTTAATTTCTGATCCTGAAATTTTCATTTCTTTGATTTTATTAGACAGTTAGGTCAGGAGTCAGCTCTAGGGGTGAATTGACCAAATTGCCCTTCGCTGGTTCAATCCGGTTTGCAAGTTATTCCATATTTCTTTTGAATCTCTGACCTAATTATTTGACCTGCTTAATAATTCTTTTATATGATTTTCTCTTTTCCACTGTGTTCACAATAGTCCTAAAGACCGCGGCATCACATTTTCCTGTTCAGAATTCGGCTTAAGACTGACTTTGCAGTCACTTCCCGGGAAGGTTACCCATCGCTGTGACTCCTGGCTCATTTAACCTCTTGTGTTCTATTTTTCTTATTTATACTTAACTATCTAGCAATTACTAATTATTTATATTCAGGGCTTATCTAGGTATCTTAGATGTGATTCTAATCTCCTTAATTGTCCGGACCGATATCAGTCATCGGAACAGTAAAAATGTACCAGGCTACGCAAATAGGGGTGTTACAATTCTCCCCCCCTTAAAATAAATTTCATCTCGAAATTTTACCTGGTATCAGTCTCTGAACAGTTGTGGGTGCTGTCTCCTCATGTCCTCCTCTCATTCCCAAGTAGCCTCTTGGCCTGAATGATGGTTCCACAACACCTTCACTAACGGTATCTGCTTGTTCCGTAGTTGCTTCACCTCATAAACCAGAATCTCTATGGGTTCTTCCTCATATATGAGGTCTGGATTCACTTCAATTTCTTCCACTGGTAGTCTATGAGATGGGTCAGATCTATACCTCCTCAACATCGATACATGGAAGACATTATGTATCTTCTCCAACTTTTAGAGGTAGTGCCAAATGATATGCCAAAGGACCCTCTCTCTCTCCAGAACCTCATATGGCCCAATGAAATGAGGACTCAGTTTCCCCTTTCTGTCAAGTCTCATAATTTTCTTCCAAGGGGAAACCTTGAGGAATACTTTCTCACCTACTGTATACTCAATATCCCTTCTCTTCATATCAATATAGGACTTCTGATGGTCTGATGCAGCTTTGAGTCGATCTCTGATTAATCTGATTTTCTCCTCAGTCTACTGAACAATTTCGGGCCCAATCATCTTTCTTTCACCCACTTCATCCCAACACAATGGGGTTTTACATTTTCTGCCATACAAAGCTTCATATGCAGGCATTCCAATGCTTGATTGGTAGCTGTTGTTGTAAGCAAACTCAATCAAAGGCAAGTGTGTGTCCCAACTGCCCTCAAACTCAATTACACAAGCCCATAACATGTCCTCCAAGATCTAAATTACCCTCTCAGACTGGCCGTCTTTCTGTGGGTGGAATGCCATACTGAAGTTCAATCTAGTTCCTAGGGCTCTCTGAAGATTACCCCAGAATCTAGAAGTGAACCTAGGATCTCTATCAGATACGATGGATACTGGCACTCCATGTAGTCTCACAATCTCATCATATACAATTTGGCCAATCTTTCTAGGCTATAGTCCATCTGTACTGGCAGAAAATAAGCAAACTTGGTCAGTCTGTCAATAATGACCCATACTGCATCATGGCTCTTCTGTGTCCTCGAAAGTCCCATCACAAAATCTATCGTTAATCTCTCCCATTTCCATTTCGGTACTGGTAGTGGATGTAAAAAACCAGCTAGTACTTGATGCTATGCCTTCACTTGCTGACAAGTTAGGCATTTGGAAACAAATTCTGCTACATCTCTTTTCATACCCATCCACCAGTAGTGCTCTTTCAGCCCTCTATACATTTTTATGCCACTAGGGTACATCGCAAAAGGAGACTCATGTGCTTCCTTCAAAATGATCTGTCTCAAGTCAACATCATTAGGAATGCACATTCTGCCCTGGTGTAGCAATAGGCCATCATCTCTCACTGAGAGCTCAGGTTTCTTGCCCTGTCTGACTTCTTCTAATAGCTTCTGATACTTTTGATCATTCTGTGCAGCCATTCTGATATGATCAATTAACATTGGCTGTACATGCCATGCAGCAGCTGTCTGCCTCTCATCATTAATCTCTAAGCTGGCATGCAATACTCTCAACTCATGTACTATAGACAAAGGAAAAACCCGTAGACTTGCCATAACCTTACGACTTAAGGAGTCAGCCACCACATTAGCTTTCCCTGGCTGATAGTCTATCAGACAATCATAGTCTTTTATCAACTCTAACCATCTCTTCTGTCTCAAATTCAACTCCTTCTGAGTGCCCAGATACTTTAAACTCTTATGATCTGTGTAGATGTAGCACTTCTCCCCATATAAGTAGTGTATCCAGATCTTAAGAGCAAATACAATAGCTGCAAGCTCCAAGTCATGTGTCGGATAGTTCCCCTCATGCAGTTTTAGCTGGCGTGATGCATATGCAATGACATTTCGATCTTGCATCAGTACACAGCCTAACCCATTGTGAGAAGCATCACTATAAATTGTGTATTCTTTACCCGGTGTAGGTAAAGTTAAGACTGGAGCTTCAGTCAAACACCTCTTTAACTCATCAAAGCTCTGTTGACATCGGTCCGTCCACTGAAATTTCACATCTTTCCTAAGCAGCTTGGTCAGTGGAGAAGCCAACATAGAAAACCCCTTCACAAATCAACGGTAGTATCCAGCTTAACCCAGAAAACTGCGAATCTCTGTGATAGTTCTGAGTGGCTTCCAATTAAGGACAGCTTTTATCTTACTTGGATCTACCTTGATGCCCTCTGTCGATACTATGTGCCCCAAGAAGGATATTTCCTTCAGCCAAAATTTACACTTTGATAATTTTGCGTATAGTTGTTTCTCTCTCAAAGTCTGTAGTACAATCCGTAGATGTCTATCATGCTCCTCTGCGCTCCTCGAATAAACCAATATGTCATCTATGAATACTAACACAAACTGATCGAGGTATGGTCTGAAGATAGTTTTCATCAGATCCATAAATGCAGCTGGAACATTAGTTAACCCGAATGGCGTGACCAAGAACTCATAATGGCCATAGCAGGTTCTAAAGGCAGTTTTAGGAATACTCTGCTCTTGTACTTTCAGTTGATAATAACCTGATCTTAGGTCAATTTTGGAGAACACAGCTGCAACCCTCAACTGATCAAACAAATCATCAATGCGGGGCAATGGATATCTATTCTTTATTATCACCTTATTCAACTGTCGATAGTCAATACATAAGTAGAGTGCCATCTTTCTTCATAACAAACAACACTGGCACTCCCCAAGGTGACACACTAGGGCGGATAAAGCCCTTATCAAGTAGCTCTTGCAACTGCACTTTCAACTCTTTCAATTCTACTAGTGCCATTCTATACGGTGTTATAGAGATTGGGTCCACACTAGGCATAACATCAATTTCAAACTGCACCTCTCTTTCCGGAGGTAGTCCTGGCAACTCATCAGGGAACACATCCAAAAAGTCACATATGGTAGGGATGTCCCTCAGTGTTGGACTCCCCACTTGGGTGTCTATCACATGTGCCAAGTACGCTTCACACCCTTTTATGGTTATCTTTCTGGCTAGTGCAGCTGAAATGATGTTTGATGGCAGTAACTGCCTCTCCCCATGTATTTGTTAGTAGTATGCCCTAGAGCATATCATTTAGTATGTATCTTGTACATGTTTTATTAATAAAAGGCATTTCCACTTTTCCGTTTACATAAGATATTTATGTGTAATAGAAAAGGTCCATTGATATTTTGTTAGAAATATTATTCTTAAGTTGTTAAGAATATGAGTGACAATATTTCTAGCACGAAGTATCATAAATAGGTTCACAATCGAGGATACTTCATAATAAGGACATGACTTATCCAAAAAGATTATATTCATGTTTGTTCCCAAGTTATTTATATGAGATATAAATAAGATGGAATGGTGAGTCTCATGCCATATAACAAACATGATAGGCACTTATAAATGATAAGTAGGCCGAACCAGTGACACTTATGACAAGCACATGGAGTTTACTCTTGTCAATGTATTGTCATAAATCATATCAGTACATATAATCTTTAGACCTGAGATAGCACAGTTATCTTGTATATAGGTAGTTTGAGTTTGATCGCTTTCATACTTGTCTTGTGTATGGGTATATGGGCATGTGTTGGCTCCTACTAGTTATATATGGAGGTAGGTGTTGATCAAGATGGAATCTGTTCCTCTAAGTAAATAGAGATAAAATCCTATGTTCATTTAATTATTCTTGATGTTTCAAGTTCTTGGCCAGGACAGATAGATTTATTCAGAAAAGAGTTTCTGATGAGAAAATCTTTTTAATCAAGAACTGGAATTAAAAGAGAACATAATATTCATAGCAAATGGAGTTTGACATAAACCACGACTCCAGCTTGAGTTGGGATTTTATGTAGAGAGATTCTAGTGCATGGTAACATATGATTATAGGTTCATTTAAGGTAAACCTTATTACTAATTGGGTGGCCATGGCATGCTATGCTAGGTGTTAACCATGGTCTATGAGGTTCATAAAATGATTTAGAGAAATCATTTAGGGTAAGAAAGAGTTCTGATGATATTAAGAGTTGATATCATGTCTCATTGCCAATTAGTGATGAGCCTAGTAAGTCACACACATACACAAGTTATCACCTAATTAAATATGATTTAATTAATTAATTGAAGAGTTTAATTGATTAATTAAATAGGTTTGGTTTGTAATTAAATTGCAAAGTCCCTAGCATGACTTGAAACCAAATCTAGATTATTGGATGTATAATATAAGTTAAATTTATATTTAAAGTGTTTAAATATGAATTTAATTAATGAGAAATTAATTAATAGAGATTAATTAATTAATTTATATTTGATATAAATTAATTAGAAGAAGAAAAATAATTATTTTGGGTTGAGAACTCAAAATTAAGACACAGAGGCATTTTGGTCATTTTACAGTGTGACACGTGGCACCATGAGATGGTGACACATGGGATTACACATAAGCTTGCCAAATGTTTTTTTTTAATCATGTAAGATGATTAAAATCAAGATTAAATATAGGTTTGACACTTGGCACAATGTGATTGGGTCACTTAAACCTAGAGCTAATTAAAGGGTGACATGTGGCAAGGGTTTAATGTGTTAACCTAGCTATTTAAGTGTGGTTATGAAAAGAAAAAATAACCAGTAGCCACTTCTCTCCTTTGTCACGCCATTTTGAGGGTTTTCATCTATTCTTCTTCATCTCTCATCAATTCTAAGAGATTAGCCATCAATCTCTTGAATTAAGAACACTAGAAATTGTTTCTAGTGTCCTGTTTACATCTCTAATCTCTTAAAAGGCAGAACTTGAATTTCTAATTAATAGAAATTGTTCTTGATGTTTCATTTATTTAAGTTCTTGTAAATTCGCCTTGGTATGCTAAGGATTACTATGTAATATTGGATTGCAAGAAGTTCAAGGAGGTCAAGAGCATTGGTGAGACCAGTAGGAGGAATTCAAGATCAAGTGTTGATTATGTACTCCTTCAGCTACTCTTGTAAAATGAATGAATGAAATGCACCTAGGAATGCCCTGATTCAATTCATGGTGGCTCAGAATTGAATCCCTTAGAAAGTCCATGATCATACCATATTTACTACATATCCATGAATGCATGAGATGTATGGGAATGTATGCAATTATATGATATATGCATGCTAAATGGATAATGTGCAAAGTGAGACCTTAATAGTAAATAGAATGACCATAAAGTCTTCCAAACAAATGATTAAGTTGGAAATGCTATAATTAAAGTAATTATAACATAGGCCCTCCATTGGGGCAATTATTTTAAGAAATTTTAAATAGTTGCATAAGATGCAATTAATTTAAGAGATTTTCTTAAGAATAATTGTTAAGCATGAGATGTTGTAAATATGTAAATGGTTTAGTGGCCAATATTGGATGTACTGAGGACATTAAAATTATTTGCATAATTATCGCTCAATGGGATCAACTTAACTAATGCAAGATAAGTCAATAATGGATGTACGAGATTTTGATCATTAGGGGATAGGTAAAGGATTGAACCTCACATGAGATGTGATGGGCAAGGAGTTGCTCACTTATAGTTTATTGTAATTCCAATAACGGATGTACCTGAGGATGATCAATAGAATTATAAGAATTCAATCACCCACTAGAAATCCATCCAACTAGGATTTCCGTTTTCTACTTTGGAAGTGTAGGATTCGCTAAGTTAGTGGGAGGACCAATTTGATTAAAAGACCATAATCATTTTGGTTAATTACATGATACATTTACTAATTAATCTGGTTATTTCTGCAATTAATTTTACGATAATAATGAGCAGAACAACCACCACCATCCAATATCATTGCAAGCATACTTGATCGCAATAGGTTGACAGGACCTAATCTCTCTGATTGGCTAAGAAATTTGAAACTTGTCCTGAACCTTGAACATATAGGATACGTTCTAGATTCAAATGTTCCTGGTCCCTTATCTCCAGAGGCCACACAAGAGGAACATGAAACTTTGGACAAGTGGAAGGAGCATGATATGAGAGCTAAGTGTTACATGCTTGCTTCCATGAGTAATGAGTTCTGAAGCAACATGAGAACATGCAGTGCGAGTGAGATCCTCCTTCAACTACAAGAGTTGTATGGTGAGCACTGAGAATGCTAGTTATGAGAGATCTAGACAGCTATTCCGTATGAGGATGTCTGAGGGACAGAATGTTGGGGATCATGTCCACAAGATGATTCAGCTGATTGAGCGGTTAGAACATTTTGACTTCAACATGGATTTCCAACTATAGATGGATTTGATCCTTGATCCTTCACGAGTCTTTTGGGAATTTTTGACAAATTTCCATATGACTAAACAGAATGCACCTTAGCTGTTTACTCAACATGTGGTTATTGCCAAAAGAATATGCCGGCAATAAAGGAAAAGAGGTAGCTTTGATTGCATCTTCTTCTCTGGAAAGTCCAACAAGAAGAAGGGCAATAAGAAAAAGAAACCTCAGATTCTTGGTCTTTCAAGAAAATAGCTAAGCAGAAAGGAAGACCAAAGTGACAAAGGCAAAGGAAAGTGTTTCCACCGCCAATAGGAAAGTGTTTCCATTGCCAACGGAAAGTGTTTCCATTGCCGATGAAAGTGTTTCCACTGGCTAGAGTATAGCAATCTAAAAGAATGCAATGCCATGGTGAAAACCAACTCAAGTTCAAAATATATTTGGCACTTAAGGTTATGTCATGTTGCAGAAGATAGGATTGCAAAACTAGAGAAAATGGGGATTCTATCCTCAATGGGCTCTGAGCCTACTCCAACTTGTGAATCTTGCCTTCAGGGCAAAATGACTAGATCACCTTTTGTTGGACAAGGGCTAAGAGCTGAAAATATTTTGGAGCTAATAGATGGTGATGTATGTGGTCCATTTAAAGAAATGGCTAGAGGGGGCTTTCATTATTTTATTACCTTTACTGATGAAAAATCAAGGTTTGGGTATTTGTATTTGATGAAATACAAACATGAATCTTTTGAAAAGTTCAAAGAATTTAAATCTGAAGTAGAAAATCAAACAGGAAAGAGTATTAAAGCTCTTCGATCAGATCGTGGAGGTGAATATTTGAGTACTGAATTTGATGAATACTTGAGAGAGCATGGCATTGTTTCTCGGTGACTCCTCGAGAACGCATACGGTGAATGGTGTATCTGAAGGAGAAATCGTACCCTATTAGATATGGTGCGTAGTATGATGAGCTATCTTGATATGCCAATCTTCTTTTGGAGATTTGCATTAGAATCGACTTTGTATATTCAATAGGATTCCATCAAAATCAGTTTCTTCCACACCTTATGAGATATGGCATGGAAGAAAACCAAGTCTTAAGCATGTTAAGATTTGGGGTTGTCCAGCTTATATAAAAAAACTGAACACTGATAAATTGGAGACCAGATAAGAAAAAGGTCGATTTGTTGGATATCCAAAAGATAGTTTTAGATATTATTTTTATTTGCCTACTTTACAAAAGGTTGTGATAAGTAGAGATGCCACATTTCTTGAACAACAGTTTGTTCAAGAAGGAGGCAAAGGAAGGCAAATAGAGTTAGAATTGGAGAATTCTGACCAACCAACAGATCAGATGGATATAGATCTATCTAGTCAACCTATACCCATTGATGAAACATCTACAGCTGTTCCTCGTAGAACAACCAGGGTATTTCACCC
Source organism: Hevea brasiliensis (assembly GCF_030052815.1). Classification (NCBI taxonomy): domain Eukaryota; kingdom Viridiplantae; phylum Streptophyta; class Magnoliopsida; order Malpighiales; family Euphorbiaceae; genus Hevea; species Hevea brasiliensis. Next base: position 24,616,379 of record NC_079495.1, on the reverse strand, counting down.
ACCAGTGAGATATGGTTTTCTTCATGAAGAAGAACAAGAGTTGTCTACTCATGAAGAAGTAGATCATGGAGATGATCCAGTTACCTATGAAGATGCTATATCAGATATAGACTCTTCAAAATGGATTGATGCTATGAAATCCGAGATTGATTCTATGTATAAGAATCAAGTTTGGGATCTTGTTGACCCACCTGAAGGTATTGTACCTATAGGGAACAAATGGGTTTTCAAGAAGAAAATTGGTTCCGATGGAAAGGTAGAGACCTATAAGGCAAGGCTAGTAGCGAAAGGGTTTCGCCAAAGGCAAGGAATCGACTATGAGGAGACTTTCTCGCCTGTTGCCATGCTTAAATCAATTAGGATTTTATTAGCAATAGCTACATACTATGAGTATGAGATTTGGCATATGGATGTCAAAACAACTTTTCTCAATGGATACATTGAAGAAAACATTTTCATGGAACAACCTAGGGGATTTGAATTCCAAGATGGTTCCAAGGTATGCAAGCTAAAGCGATCCATTTATGGGTTGAAACAAGCTTCGAGGAGTTGGAACATCCGTTTTGATGAAGCCATTAAATCCTTTGGTTTTATCAAAAATGAGGATGAGCCATGTGTATATAAGAAGGTTAGTGACAGTGCTATCACTTTCCTTGTCTTATATGTGGATGACATATTGTTGATGGGTAATGACATAGGTATGTTGACAACTATAAAGGTATGGTTGTGAAATACATTCTCCATGAAAGACTTAGGGGAGGCAACCTATATTCTTGGGTTCGCATCTATAGAGATAGAGCGAAAAGAATAATTGGTTTATCTCAAAGTCTATACTTGGAAAAGGTGTTAAAGAGGTTTAACATGCTTGATTCCAAGAGAGGATTGTTACCAGTGAGACATGGTGTCCATCTTTCTAAAGAGATGTCTCCAAAGACACCTGAAGAAAGAGATAAGATGGCCAGGATTCCATATGCTTCGGCTATTGGAAGTTTAATGTATGCAATGTTGTGTACTAGGCCGGATATCGTATATCTTTGTTAGTTTGACTAGCGGTATCAATCCAATCCAGGTTTGGAACCTTTGGATAGTCACAAGAATATCCTTAAGTACTTGAGAAGAACTAAGGATTTATTCTTGATTTATGGAGGTGGAGACTTGCAATTGGATGGTTATACTGATTCTGATTTCCAATCAGTTATTGATGATAGAAAGTCTACCTCTGGGTATGTGTTCATTTGTAATGGAAGTGCAGTCAGTTGGAAGAGTTCCAAATAGAGCACGACTGCAGATTCTACTACAGAGGCTGAGTATATTGCTGCATCAGATGCTGCAAAGGAAGCTGTTTGGATAAAGAAGTTCTTGACAGAACTTACAGTAGTTCCTTCCATTGAGTCAGCAGTTCCACTACACTGTGACAATAATGGAGCGATCATCTGAGCTAAGGAACTAAGGTCTCACTAGAAATCCAAACACATAGAAAGGCGCTACCACATTATCAGAGATATAGTTGGGCAAGTCGATATAGCCATGCAGAAAAATTAACATCAGCTGAAAAACCAGCTGATCCATTCACTAAGCCTATGTCACAGACTCAGTTAGATCGACATCTTGAGAAGATAGGTCTAAGATATTGTAATGAATGGCTCTAGTGCTAGTGGGAGATTGTTAGTAGTATGCCCTAGAGCATATCATTTAGTATGTGTCTTGTACATATTTTTATTAATAAAAGGCATTTCCACTTTTCCGTTTACATAATATATTTATGTGTAATAGAAAAGGTCCATTGATATTTTGTTAGAAATATTATTCTTAAGTTGTTGAGAATATGAGTGACAATATTTCTAGCACAAAGTATCATAAATAGGTTCACAATCGAGGATACTTCATAATAAGGACATGACTTATCTAGAAACATTGTATTCATGTTTGTTACCAAGTTATTTATATGAGATATAAATAAGATGGAATGGTGAGTCTCATGCCATATAACAAACATGATAGGCACTTATAAATGATAAGTAGGCCGAACCAGTGACACTTATGATAAGCACATGGAGTTTACTCTTGTCAATGTTTTGTCATAAATCATATCGAGGCATATAATTTTTAGACTGAGATAGCACGATTATCTTGTATATAGGTAGTTTGAGTTTGATACTGCTTTCATACTTGTACTGTGTATGGGTATATGGGCATGTGTTGGCTCCTACTAGTTATATATGGAGGTAGGTGTTGATCAAGATGGAATCTGTTCCTCTAAGTAAATAGAGATAAAATCCTATGTTCATTTAATTATTCTTGATGTTTCAAGTTCTGGCCGGAGACAGACAGATTTATTCGAGAAAGAGTTTCGATGAGAAAATCTTTTAGTCAAGAACTGGAATTGAAAGAGAACATAATATTCATAGCAAATGAAGTTTGACATAAACCATGACTCGGCTTGAGTTGGGATTTTGTAACAGAGATTTTAGTGCATGGTAACATATGATTATAGGTTCATTTAAGGTAAACCTTATTACTAATTGGGTGGCCATGGCATGCTATGCTAGGTGTTAACCATGGTCTATGAGGTTCATAAAATGATTTAGAGAAATCATTTATGGTAAGAAAGAGTTCTGATGATATTAAGAGTTGATATCATGTCTCATTGCCAATTAGTGATGAGCCTAGTAAGTCACACACATACACAAGTTATCACCTAATTAAATATGATTTAATTAATTAATTAAAGAGTTTAATTGATTAATTAAATAGGTTTGGTTTGCAATTAGATTGCCAAGTCCCTAGCATGACTTGAAACCAAATCTAGATTATTAGATGTATAATATAAGTTAAATTTATATTTAAAGTGTTTAAATATGAATTTAATTAATGAGAAATTAATTAATAGAGATTAATTAATTAATTTATATTTGATATAAATTAATTAGAAGAAGAAAAATAATTATTTTGGGTTAGAACTGAAAATTAAGACACAGGGGCATTTTGGTCATTTCACAGTGTGACACGTGGCACCATGATATGGTGACACATGGGTTACACATAAGCTTGTCAAATGTTTTTTAATCATGTAAGATGATTAAAATCAAGATTAAATATAGGTTTGACACTTGGCACAATGTGATTGGGTCACTTAAACCTAGAGCTAATCAAAGGGTGACATGTGGCAAGGGTTTAATGTGTTAACCTAGCTATTTAAGTGTTGTTATGAGAAAAAAAAACAACCAGCAGCCTCTCCTCTCCTTTGTCATGCCACTTTGAGGGTTTTCATATATTCTTCTTCATCTCTCATCAATTCAAAGAGATTAGCCATCAATCTCTTGAATCAAGAACGCTAGAAATTGTTTCTAGTGTCCTGTTTACATCTCTAATCTCTTAAAATGCAGAACTTGAATTTCTAATTAATAGAAAAAGCTTTAGAAGCTGTTCAAGGGCTGCCATAGGTGTTCTTGGTGTGGACAAGCTAGAGGGACAACATCCGTGTCTCAAGACGAATCTCAAAGCGCGAACATTTGCGGTACATTAAGAGGTTAGTGTAATCGTTCTTGATTTAATCTAGGGTTCTAAAATTAATCTGATTAATTTTAAAATCTTAAATGGCAAATACAGATCCAAAAACATATTAAAAGAGTTTTAATATGTTGTTTATCATTGAAATCAAATAGATAAAAATAAATCTTGCATGATGCATGTGACCCTAGGTGAAAATTTTTGAATTCAATGGTATAAACTTGTGTTTTTCACGCTTCCGTTCCTTCAATTGGTATCAAAGCCACTATATTTGCCATTTAGATTGTTGATTATATGATTTAATTGTGTGATTTGATCATGAGATGATTGATCATTGCTGGTTGCAAAGCAAGGTGGCGGCATACTTGAAAAGGACCATCAATGGTGCGCATGGTTTGGCTACCATGGGTGGTTCAAGGTTTGGCTTTTAATTCTGCAATTGTTGTATGATCTAAGGCCTATTCTTTGACTAATTAAAGTGTTTAATTAGTGGTTTTAATCACACAATTAAATTACGATTCAAATCAGAATTTTAAAAATTGTTTGAATGTGATTCAAATCTGAATTTTTAAAAGTTGTTTGAATGTGATTCAAATATGAATTTTTAAAGTTGTTTGAATCATATTTAAATCTGATTTTTTAAAATTGATTGAATAAAATTCAGATCTGATTTTTTAAAAAATGTTTGAATGTGATTCAAATCTGATTTTTTAAAAAAATGTTTGAATGTGATTCAAATCTGAATTTTTAAAGTTGTTTGAATGTGATTCAAATCTGAATTTTTAAATTTGTTTGAATGAGATTCAAATCTGAATTTTTAAATTTATTTGAATCATATTCAAATCTGGATTTTTAAGTTGAATATGAGATATTCAATTTAATATAAGTATGTATGTTTTATTTTATTGTTAAATAGTGATATGCATGATGGATGATCATGGACTATAAAAGACCAATGTGATTGGATTTATTTCTTTTATGTTTCTTTGGGATTGTAAATTAATTAATTAATTTTAATTTATTTTGGGCATGTATTATTAAGTTAGTAATAATTTTTGGGTTGTAATTTCATTTATTTAAGTTCTTGTAAATTCGCCTTGGTATGCTAAGGATTACTATGTAATATTGGATTGCAAGAAGTTCAAGGAGGTCAAGAGCATTGGTGGGACCAGTGGGAGGAATTCAAGATCAAGTGTTGATTATGTACTCCTTCAGCAACTCTTGTAAAATGAATGAATGAAATACACCTAGGAATGCCCTGATTCAATTCTTAGTGGCTCAGAATTGAATCCCTTAGAAAGTCCATGATCATACCATATTTACTGCTTATCCATGAATGCATGAGATGTATGGGAATGTATGCAATTATATGATATATGCATGCTAAATGGATAATGTGCAAAGTGAGACCTTAATAGTAAATAGAATGACCATAAAATCTTCCAAACAAATGATTAAGTTGGAAATGCTATAATTAAAGTAATTATAACATAGGCCCTCCATTGGGGCAATTATTTTAAGAAATTTTAAATAGTTGCATAAGATGCAATTAATTTAAGAGATTTTCTTAAGAATAATTGTTAAGCATGAGATGTTGTAAATGTGTAAATGGTTTAGTGGCCAATATTGGATGTACCTGAGGACATTAAAATTATTTGCATAATTACTGGCTCAATGGGATCAACTTAACTAATGCAAGATAAGTCAATAATGGATGTACCTGAGATTTTGAGCATTAGGGGCTAGGTAAAGGATTGAACCTCACATGAGATGTGATGGGCAAGGAGTTGCTCACTTATAGTTTATTGTAATTCCAATAACGGATGTACCTGAGGATGATCAATAGAATTATAAGAATTCAATCACCCACTAGAAATCCATCCAACTAGGATTTCCGTTTTCTTCTTTGGAAGTGTAGGATTCGCTAAGTTAGTGGGAGGACCAATTTAATTAAAAGACCATAATCATTTTGGTTAATTACATGATACATTTACTAATTAATCTGGTTATTTCTGCAATTAATTTTCTGATAATAATGAGCACAGAACAACCACCACCATCCAATATCATTGCAAGCATACTTGATCGCAATAGGTTGACAGGACCTAATCTCTCTGATTGGCTAAGAAATTTGAAACTTGTCCTGAACCTTGAACATATAGGATACGTTCTAGATTCAAATGTTCCTGGTCCCTTATCTCCAGAGGCCACACAAGAGGAACATGAAACTTTGGACAAGTGGAAGGAGCATGATATGAGAGCTAAGTGTTACATGCTTGCTTCCATGAGTAATGAGTTACAGAAGCAACATGAGAACATGCAGAGTGCGAGTGAGATCCTCCTTCAACTACAAGAGTTGTATGGTGAGCACAGCAGGAATGCTAGTTATGAGATATCTAGACAGCTATTCCGTATGAGGATGTCTGAGGGACAGAATGTTGGGGATCATGTCCACAAGATGATTCAGCTGATTGAGCAGTTAGAACATCTTGACTTCAACATGGATTTCCAACTATAGACGGATTTGATCCTTCAGTCCCTTCCTGAGTCTTTTGTGAATTTTTTGACAAATTTCCATATGACTAAACAGGAATGCACCTTAGCTGGTTTACTCAACATGCTGGTTATTGCCAAAAGAATATGCCGGGCAATAAAGGAAAAGAGGTAGCTTTGATTGCATCTTCTTCTACTGGAAAGTCCAACAAGAAGAAGGGCAATAAGAAAAAGAAACCTCAGATTCCTGGTCTTTCCAAGAAAATAGCTAAACAGAAAAGGAAGACCAAAGGATTCGCTAAGTTAGTGGGAGGACCAATTTGATTAAAAGACCATAATCATTTTGGTTAATTACATGATACATTTACTAATTAATCTGGTTATTTCTGCAATTAATTTTCTGATAATAATGAGCACAGAACAACCACCACCATCCAATATCATTGCAAGCATACTTGATCGCAATAGGTTGACAGGACCTAATCTCTCTGATTGGCTAAGAAATTTGAAACTTGTCCTGAACCTTGAACATATAGGATACGTTCTAGATTCAAATGTTCCTGGTCCCTTATCTCCAGAGGCCACACAAGAGGAACATGAAACTTTGGACAAGTGGAAGGAGCATGATATGAGAGCTAAGTGTTACATGCTTGCTTCCATGAGTAATGAGTTCTGAAGCAACATGAGAACATGCAGTGCGAGTGAGATCCTCCTTCAACTACAAGAGTTGTATGGTGAGCACAAGGGAATGCTAGTTATGAGATATCTAGACGGCTATTCCGTATGAGGATGTCTGAGGACGAATGTTGGGGATCATGTCCACAAGATGATTGGTGATTGGCGGTTAGAACATCTTGACTTCAACATGGATTTCCAACTATAGACGGATTTGATCCTTCATCCCTTCACGAGTCTTTTGTGAATTTTTGACAAATTTCCATATGACTAAACAGAATGCACCTTAGTAGTTTACTCAACATCTTTGGTTATTGCCAAAAGAATATCTTAGGGCAATAAAGGAAAAGAGGTAGCTTTGATTGCATCTTCTTCTACTGGAAAGTCCAACAAGAAGAAGGGCAATAAGAAAAAGAAACCTCAGATTCTTGGTCTTTCCAAGAAAATAGCTAAACAGAAAAGGAAGACCAAAGCTGACAAAGGCAAAGGAAAGTGTTTCCACTGCCAATAGGAAAGTGTTTCCATTGCCAACAGGAAAGTGTTTCCATTGCCAGTAAGAAAGTGTTTCCACTGGCTAGAGTATAGCAATCTAAAAGAATGCAATGCCATGGTGAAAACCAACTCAAGTTCAAAATATATTTGGCACTTAAGGTTATGTCATGTTGCAGAAGATAGGATTGCAAAACTAGAGAAAATGGGGATTCTATCCTCATTGGGCTCTGAGCCTACTCCAACTTGTGAATCTTGCCTTCAGGGCAAAATTACTAGATCACCTTTTGTTGGACAAGGGCTAAGAGCTGAAAATATTTTGGAGCTAATAGATAGTGATGTATGTGGTCCATTTAAAGAAATGGCTAGAGGGGGCTTTCATTATTTTATTACCTTTACTGATGAAAAATCAAGGTTTGGGTATTTGTATTTGATGAAATACAAACATGAATCTTTTGAAAAGTTCAAAGAATTTAAATCTGAAGTAGAAAATCAAACAGGAAAGAGTATTAAAGCTCTTCGATCAGATCGTGGAGGTGAATATTTGAGTACTGAATTTGATGAATACTTGAGAGAGCATGGCATTGTTTCTCAGCTGACTCCTCCAGAGGCATACGGTGAATGGTGTATCTGAAAGGAGAAATCGTACCCTATTAGATATGGTACGTAGTATGATGAGCTATACTGATATGCCAATCTTCTTTTGGAGATTTGCATTAGAATCAGCTTTGTATATTCTGAATAGGATTCCATCAAAATCAGTTTCTTCCACACCTTATGAGATATGGCATGGAAGAAAACCAAGTCTTAAGCATGTTAAGATTTGGGGTTGTCCAACTTATATAAAAAAACTGAACACTGATAAATTGGAGACCAGATCAGAAAAAGGTCGATTTGTTGGATATCCAAAAGATAGTTTTGGATATTATTTTTATTTGCCTACTTTACAAAAGGTTGTGATAAGTAGAGATGCCACATTTCTTGAACAACAGTTTGTTCAAGAAGGAGGCAAAGGAAGGCAAATAGAGTTAGAATTGGAGAATTCTGACCAACCAACAGATCAGATGGATATAGATCTATCTAGTCAACCTATACCCATTGATGAAACATCTACAGCTGTTCCTCGTAGAACAACCAGGGTATCTCACCCACCAGTGAGATATGGTTTTCTTCATGAAGAAGAACAAGAGTTGTCTACTCATGAAGAAGTAGATCATGGAGATGATCCAGTTACCTATGAAGATGCTATATCAGATATAGACTCTTCAAAATGGATTGATGCTATGAAATCCGAGATTGATTCTATGTATAAGAATCAAGTTTGGGATCTTGTTGACCCACCTGAAGGTATTGTACCTATAGGGAACAAATGGGTTTTCAAGAAGAAAATTGGTTCTGATGGAAAGGTAGAGACCTATAAGGCAAGGCTAGTAGCGAAAGGGTTTCGCCAAAGGCAAGGAATCGACTATGAGGAGACTTTCTCGCCTGTTGCCATGCTTAAATCAATTAGGATTTTATTAGCAATAGCTACATACTATGAGTATGAGATTTGGCATATGGATGTCAAAACAACTTTTCTCAATGGATACATTGAAGAAAACATTTTCATGGAACAACCTAGGGGATTTGAATTCCAAGATGGTTCCAAGGTATGCAAGCTAAAGCGATCCATTTATGGGTTGAAACAAGCTTCGAGGAGTTGGAACATCCGTTTTGATGAAGCCATTAAATCCTTTGGTTTTATCAAAAATGAGGATGAGCCATGTGTATATAAGAAGGTTAGTGATGCTATCACTTTCCTTGTCTTATATGTGGATGACATATTGTTGATGGGTAATGACATAGGTATGTTGACAACTATAAAGGTATGGTTGTGAAATACATTCTCCATGAAAGACTTAGGGGAGGCAACCTATATTCTTGGGTTCGCATCTATAGAGATAGAGCGAAAAGAATAATTGGTTTATCTCAAAGTCTATACTTGGAAAAGGTGTTAAAGAGGTTTAACATGCTTGATTCCAAGAGAGGATTGTTACCAGTGAGACATGGTGTCCATCTTTCTAAAGAGATGTCTCCAAAGACACCAAGAAAGAGATAAGATGGCAGATTCCATATGCTTGGCTATTGGAAGTTTAATGTATGCAATGTTGTGTACTAGGCCTGATATCGTATATCTTTATTAGTTTGACTAGCGGTATCAATCCAATCGAGTTTGGAACATGGATAGTCACAAGAATATCCTTAAGTACTTGAGAAGAACTAAGGATTTATTCTTGATTTATGGAGGTGGAGACTTGCAATTGGATGGTTATACCTGATTCGATTTCCAATCGCTTATTGATGATAGAAAGTCTACCTCAGGTATGTGTTCATTTGTAATGGAAGTGCGATCGATTGGAAGAGTTCCAAATAGAGCACATGCAGATTCTACTACAGAGGTGAGTATATTCTTTGCATCGAATCTTTGCAAAGGAAGCTGTTTGGATAAAGAAGTTCTTGACAGAACTTACAGTAGTTCCTTCCATTGAGTCAGCAGTTCCACTACACTGTGACAATAATGGAGCAGTCATACAGGCTAAGGAACTAAGGTCTCACTAGAAATCCAAACACATAGAAAGGCGCTACCACATTATCAGAGATATAGTTGGGCAAGTCGATATAGCCATGCAGAAAAATTAACATCAGCTGAAAAACCAGCTGATCCATTCACTAAGCCTATGTCACAGACTCAGTTAGATCGACATCTTGAGAAGATAGGTCTAAGATATTGTAATGAATGGCTCTAGTGCTAGTGGGAGATTGTTAGTAGTATGCCCTAGAGCATATCATTTAGTATGTGTCTTGTACATATTTTTATTAATAAAAGGCATTTCCACTTTTCCGTTTACATAATATATTTATGTGTAATAGAAAAGGTCCATTGATATTTTGTTAGAAATATTATTCTTAAGTTGTTGAGAATATGAGTGACAATATTTCTAGCACAAAGTATCATAAATAGGTTCACAATCGAGGATACTTCATAATAAGGACATGACTTATCTAGAAACATTGTATTCATGTTTGTTACCAAGTTATTTATATGAGATATAAATAAGATGGAATGGTGAGTCTCATGCCATATAACAAACATGATAGGCACTTATAAATGATAAGTAGGCCGAACCAGTGACACTTATGATAAGCACATGGAGTTTACTCTTGTCAATGTTTTGTCATAAATCATATCAGTGCATATAATTTTTAGACCTGAGATAGCACAGTTATCTTGTATATAGGTAGTTTGAGTTTGATACTGCTTTCATACTTGTACTGTGTATGGGTATATGGGCATGTGTTGGCTCCTACTAGTTATATATGGAGGTAGGTGTTGATCAAGATGGAATCTGTTCCTCTAAGTAAATAGAGATAAAATCCTATGTTCATTTAATTGTTCTTGATGTTTCAAGTTCCTGGCCAGGACAGACAGATTTATTCAGAAAAGAGTTTCTGATGAGAAAATCTTTTTAGTCAAGAACTGGAATTGAAAGAGAACATAATATTCATAGCAAATGAAGTTTGACATAAACCATGACTCCAGCTTGAGTTGGGATTTTGTAACAGAGAGATTTTAGTGCATGGTAACATATGATTATAGGTTCATTTAAGGTAAACCTTATTACTAATTGGGTGGCCATGGCATGCTATGCTAGGTGTTAACCATGGTCTATGAGGTTCATAAAATGATTTAGAGAAATCATTTATGGTAAGAAAGAGTTCTGATGATATTAAGAGTTGATATCATGTCTCATTGCCAATTAGTGATGAGCCTAGTAAGTCACACACATACACAAGTTATCACCTAATTAAATATGATTTAATTAATTAATTAAAGAGTTTAATTGATTAATTAAATAGGTTTGGTTTGCAATTAGATTGCCAAGTCCCTAGCATGACTTGAAACCAAATCTAGATTATTAGATGTATAATATAAGTTAAATTTATATTTAAAGTGTTTAAATATGAATTTAATTAATGAGAAATTAATTAATAGAGATTAATTAATTAATTTATATTTGATATAAATTAATTAGAAGAAGAAAAATAATTATTTTGGGTTAAGAACTGAAAATTAAGACACAGGGGCATTTTGGTCATTTCACAGTGTGACACGTGGCACCATGATATGGTGACACATGGGTTACACATAAGCTTGTCAAATGTTTTTTAATCATGTAAGATGATTAAAATCAAGATTAAATATAGGTTTGACACTTGGCACAATGTGATTGGGTCACTTAAACCTAGAGCTAATCAAAGGGTGACATGTGGCAAGGGTTTAATGTGTTAACCTAGCTATTTAAGTGTTGTTATGAGAAAAAAAAACAACCAGCAGCCTCTCCTCTCCTTTGTCATGCCACTTTGAGGGTTTTCATATATTCTTCTTCATCTCTCATCAATTCAAAGAGATTAGCCATCAATCTCTTGAATCAAGAACGCTAGAAATTGTTTCTAGTGTCCTGTTTACATCTCTAATCTCTTAAAATGCAGAACTTGAATTTCTAATTAATAGAAAAAGCTTTAGAAGCTGTTCAAGGGCTGCCATAGGTGTTCTTGGTGTGGACAAGCTAGAGGGACAACATCTGGTGTCCTGAAGACGAATCTCAAAGGCGAACACGCTGCGAAGACATTAAGAGGTTAGTGTAATCGTTCTTGATTTAATCTAGGGTTCTAAAATTAATCTGATTAATTTTAAAATCTTAAATGGAAAATACAGATCCAAAACATATTAAAAGAGTTTTAGTATGTTGTTTATCATTGAAATCAAATAGATAAAAATAAATCTTGCATGATGCATGTGACCCTAGGTGAAAATTTTTGAATTCAATGGTATAAACTTGTGTTTTTCACGCTTCCGTTCCTTCAATTGGTATCAAAGCCACTATATTTGCCATTTAGATTGTTGATTATATGATTTAATTGTGTGATTTGATCATGAGATGATTGATCATTGCTGGTTGCAAAGCAAGGTGGCGGCATACTTGAAAAAAGACCATCAATGGTGCGCATGGTTTGGCTACCATGGGTGGTTCAAGGTTTGGCTTTTAATTCTGCAATTGTTGTATGATCTAAGGCCTATTCTTTGACTAATTAAAGTGTTTAATTAGTGGTTTTAATCACACAATTAAATTACGATTCAAATCAGAATTTTAAAAATTGTTTGAATGTGATTCAAATCTGAATTTTTAAAAGTTGTTTGAATGTGATTCAAATATGAATTTTTAAAGTTGTTTGAATCATATTTAAATCTGATTTTTTAAAATTGATTGAATAAAATTCAGATCTGATTTTTTAAAAAATGTTTGAATGTGATTCAAATCTGATTTTAAAAAAATGTTTGAATGTGATTCAAATCTGAATTTTTAAAGTTGTTTGAACGTGATTCAAATTTGAATTTTTAAATTTGTTTGAATGAGATTCAAATCTGAATTTTTAAATTTATTTGAATCATATTCAAATCTGGATTTTTAAGTTGAATATGAGATATTCAATTTAATATAAGTATGAATGTTTTATTTAATTTTTAAATAGTGATATGCATGATGGATGATCATGGACTATAAAAGACCAATGTGATTGGATTTATTTCTTTTATGTTTCTTTGGGATTATAAATTAATTAATTTAATTTAATTTATTTTGGGCATGTATTATTAAGTTAGTAATAAATTTTGGGTTGTAATTTCAATTATTTAAGTTCTAGAAAATTCGACTTGGTATTCTAAGGATTACTATGAAATATTGTATTGAAAGAAGTTCAAGGAGGTCAAGAGCATTGGTGGGACCGTGGGAGGAATTCAAGATCAAGTGTTGATTATGTACTCCTTCAGCAACTCTTGTAAAATGAATGAATGAAATACACCTAGGAATGCCACGATTCAATTCTTAGTGGCTCGAATTGAATCCCTTAGAAAGTCCATGATCATACCATATTTACTGCTTATCCATGAATGCATGAGATGTATGGGAATGTATGCAATTATATGATATATGCATGCTAAATGGATAATGTGCAAAGTGAGACCTTAATAGTAAATAGAATGACCATAAAATCTTCCAAACAAATGATTAAGTTGGAAATGCTATAATTAAAGTAATTATAACATAGGCCCTCCATTGGGGCAATTATTTTAAGAAATTTTAAATAGTTGCATAAGATGCAATTAATTTAAGAGATTTTCTTAAGAATAATTGTTAAGCATGAGATGTTGTAAATGTGTAAATGGTTTAGTGGCCAATATTGGATGTACCTGAGGACATTAAATTTATTTGCATAATTACTGGCTCAATGGGATCAACTTAACTAATGCAAGATAAGTCAATAATGGATGTACCTGAGATTTTGAGCATTAGGGGCTAGGTAAATGATTGAACCTCACATGAGATGTGATGGGCAAGGAGTTGCTCACTTATAGTTTATTGTAATTCCAATAATGGATGTACCTGAGGATGATCAATAGAATTATAAGAATTCAATCACCCACTAGAAATCCATCCAACTAGGATTTCCGTTTTCTACTTTGGAAGTGTAGGATTCGCTAAGTTAGTGGGAGGACCAATTTGATTAAAAGACCATAATCATTTTGGTTAATTACATGATACATTTACTAATTAATCTGGTTATTTTATGTAATTAATTTTCTGATAAAAATGAGCACAAAACAACTACCACCATCCAATATCCTTGCAAGCATACTTGATCACAATAGGTTGACAGGACCTAATCTGTCTGATTGGCTAAGAAATTTGAAACTTGTCATGAACCTTGAACATATAGGATATGTTCTAGATTCAAATGTTCCTGGTCCCTTACCTCCAGAGGCCACACAAGAGGAACATGAAACTTTGGACAAGTGGAAGGAGCATGATATGAGAGCTAAGTGTTACATGCTTGCTTCCATGAGTAATGAGTTACAGAAGCAACATGAGAACATGCAGAGTGCGAGTGAGATCCTCCTTCACCTACAAGAGTTGTATGGTGAGCACAGCAGGAATGCTAGTTATGAGATATCTAGACAGCTATTCCGTATGAGAATGTCTGAGGGACAGAATGTTGGGGATCATGTCCACAAGATGATTTGGCTGATTGAGCAGTTGGAAGATCTTGACTTCAACATGGATTTCCAACTACAAACGGATTTGATCCTTCAGTCCCTTCCTGAGTCTTTTGGGAATTTTGTGACAAATTTTCATATGACTAAACAAGAATGCACCTTAGCTGGTTTACTCAACATGCTGGTTATTGCCCAAAAGAATATGCCAGGCAATAAAGGAAAACAGGTAGCTTTGATTGCATCTTCTTCTACTGGAAAGTCCAACAAGAAGAAGGGCAATAAGAAAAAGAAACCTCAGATTCCTAGTCCTTCCAAGAAAATAGCTAAACAGAAAAGGAAGACCAAAGCTGACAAAGGCACAGGAAAGTGTTTCCATTACCAACAGGAAAGTGTTTCCATTGCCAGTAAGAAAGTGTTTCCACTGGCCAGAGTATAGCAATATAAAAGAAGGAACTGCCCAGAGTATCTTGCTTCTCTGAAGGACAAGAAGGATACACCTTCGGAAGGTATGTCCATATCTTGTTATTTAGATTCTGATGATACTCATAGTTCATCTACAGCTTGGGTTTTAGATACTGGTGCCAGTTCTCACATTTCTAATGATATGCAGGAACTAGCAAATAGTAGCAGCTTGCGTTCTCAAGATATTAGAGTCCGGATTGGCAATGGCTCAACTATTGAAGCTTTAGCCATAGGATCTAAATCTTTTTACATGTTTGGACATGTTTTGTGTTTGGACAATATTTTATATGTACCTGATGCTTTTAAGAACATCATTTCTATATCTAGTTTGACTAGAAATGGCTATGAATTTCAGTTCACAGATGATGTTTGCAATATTTATTTTGGAAATAAATATATTGGTTCGGGTTATATGAATGATGGTCTTTATTATTTGGATAATAATGACAAACACAAATTGAATGCAAGTGATCTAAAAGAATACAATGCCATGGTGAAAACCAACTCAAGTTCAAAATATATTTGGCACTTAAGGTTATGTCATGTTGCAGAAGATAGGATTGCAAAATTGGAGAAAATGGGGATTCTATCCTCATTGTGCTCTGAGCCTACTCTAACTTGTGAATCTTGCCTTGAGGCAAAATGACTAGATCACCCTTTGTTGGACAAGGGCTAAGAGTGAAAATATTTTGGAACTAATACATAGTGATGTATGTGGTCCGTTTAAAGAAATGGCTAGAGGGCTTTCTTTATTTTATTACCTTTGATGATAAATCAAGGTTTGGGTATTTGTATTTGATGAAATACAAACATGAATCTTTTGAAAAGTTCAAAGAATTTAAATCAGTAGAAAATCAAGCAGAAAGAGTATTAAAGCTCTTGATCGGATCGTGAAGGTGAATATTTGAGTCTTTGAATTTGATGAATACTTGAGAGAGCATGGCATTGTTTCTCGGTGACTCCTCCGAGGCATACGGTTGAATGGTGTATCTGAAAGGAGAAATCGTACCCTATTGGATATGGTACGTAGTATGATGAGCTATATTGATATGCCAATCTTCTTTTGGGCATTTGCATTAGAATCAGCTTTGTATATTCTGAATAGGATTCCATCAAAATCAGTTTCTTCCACACCTTATGAGATATGGCATGGAAGAAAACCAAGTCTTAAGCATGTTAAGATTTGGGGTTGTCCAGCTTATATCAAAAAGCTGAACACTGATAAATTGGAGATCAGATCAGAAAAAGGTCGATTTGTTGGATATCCAAAAGATAGTTTTGGATATTATTTTTATTTGCCTACTTCACAAAAGGTTATGATAAGTAGAGATGCCACATTTCTTGAACAACGATTTGTTCATGAAGGAGGCAAAGGAAGGCAAATAGAGTTAGAATTGGAGAATTCTGACCAACCAACAGATTAGATGGATATAGATCCATCTAGTCAACCTATACCCGTTGAAGAAACATCTACAGCTGTTCCTCGTAGAACAACCAGGGTATCTCACCCACCAGTGAGATATGGTTTTCTTCATGAAGAAGAACAAGAGTTGTCTACTCATGAAGAAGTAGATCATGGAGATGATCCACTTACCTATGAAGAAGCTATATCAGATATAGACTCTTCAAAATGGATTGATGCTATGAAATCCAAGATTGATTCCATGTAAAAGAATCAAGTTTGGGATCTTGTTGACCCACCTGAAGGTATTGTACCTATAGGGAACAAATGGGTTTTCAAGAAGAAAATTGGTTTTGATGGAAAGGTAGAGACCTATAAGGCAAGGCTAGTAGCGAAAGGGTTTCGCCAAAGGCAAGGAATCGACTATGAGGAGACTTTCTCGCCTGTTGCCATACTTAAATCAATTAGGATTTTATTAGCAATAGCTGCATACTATGATTATGAAATTTGGCAGATGGATGTCAAAACAGCTTTTCTCAATGGATACATTGAAGAAAACATTTTCATGGAACAACCTAGGGGATTTGAATCCCAAGATGGTTCCAAGGTATGCAAGCTAAAGCGATCCATTTTTTGGTTGAAACAAGCTTCGAGGAGTTGGAACATCCGTTTTGATGAAGCCATTAAATCCTTTGGTTTTATCAAAAATGAGGATGAGCCATGTGTATATAAGAAGGTTAGTGACAGTGCTATCACTTTCCTTGTCTTATATGTGGATGACATACTATTGATGGGTAATGACACAGGTATGTTGACGACTATAAAGGTATGGTTGTGAAATACATTCTCCATGAAAGACTTAGGGGAGGCAACCTATATTCTTGGGATTCGCATCTATAGAGATAGAGCGAAAAGAATAATTGGTTTATCCCAAAGTCTATACTTGGAAAAGGTATTAAAGAGGTTTAACATGCTTGATTCCAAGAGAGGATTGTTACCAGTGAGACATGGTATCCATCTTTCTAAAGAGATGTCTCCAAAGACACCTAAAGAAAGAGATAAGATGGCCAGGATTCCATATGCTTCGGCTATTGGGAGTTTAATGTATGCAATGTTGTGTACTAGGTCGGATATCGCATATCTTTATTAGTTTGACTAGCGGTATCAATCCAATCGAGTTTGGAACATGGATAGTGTCAAGAATATCCTTAAGTACTTGAGAAGAACTAAGAATTTATTCTTGATTTATAGAGGTGGAGACTTGCAATTGGATGGTTATACTAATTCTGATTTCCAATCAGATATCGATGATAGAAAGTCTACCTCTGGATATGTGTTCATTTGTAATGGAGGTGCAGTCAGTTGGAAGAGTTCCAAGCGAGCACGCATTGCGATTCCACTCTGAGGTGAGTATATTCTTTGCATCGAGATCTTTGCAAAGGAAATGTTTGGATAAAGAAGTTCGTGACAAAACTTATAGTAGTTCCTTCCATTGAGTCAGGTTCCACTACCTTTGTGACAATAATGGAGCGATCATCTGAACTAAGGAACTAAGGTCTCACCAGAAATCCAAACACATAGAAAGGCGCTACCACATTATCAGAGAAATAGTTGGGCAAGGCGATGTAGCTATGCAGAAAAATAACATCAGCTGAAAATCCAGCTGATCCATTCACTAAGCCTATGTCACAGACTCAGTTAGACCAACATCTTGAGAAGATAGGTCTAAGATATTGTAATGAATGGCTCTAGTGCTAGTGGGAGATTGTTAGTAGTATGCCCTAGAGCATATCATTTAGTATGTATCTTGTACATATTTTTATTAATAAAAGGCATTTCCACTTTTCCATTTACATAATATATTTATGTGTAATAGAAAAGGTCCATTGATATTTTGTTAGAAATATTATTCTTAAGTTGTTAAGAATATGAGTGACAATATTTCTAGCACAAAGTATCATAAATAGGTTCACAATCGAGGATACTTCATAATAAGGACATGACTTATCCAGAAAGATTGTATTCATGTTTGTTCCCAAGTTATTTATATGAGATATAAATAAGATGGAATGGTGAGTCTCATGCCATATAACAAACATGATAGACACTTATAAATGATAAGTAGGCCGAACCAGTGACACTTATGACAAGCACATGGAGTTTACTCTTGTCAATGTTTTGTCATAAATCATATCAGTGCATATAATCTTTAGACACGAGACAGATGCTTATCTTGTATATAGGTAGTTTGAGTTTGATACTGCTTTCATACTTGTACTGTGTATGGGTATATGGGCATGTGTTGGCTCCTACTAGTTATATATGGAGGTGTTGATCAGGACACCAGATGTTGTCTCTCTAGCTTGTCCACACCAAGAACACCTATGGCAGCCCTTAAACAGCTTCTAAAGCCTTTTCTATTAATTAGAAATTCAAGTTCTGCCTTTTAAGAGATTAGAGATGTAAACAGGACACTAGAAACAATTTCTAGTGTTCTTAATTCAAGAGATTGATGGCTAATCTCTTTGAATTGATGAGAGATGAAGAAGAATAGAGGGAGGGCTGCAAAATGGCGTGACAAAGGAGTGTGGCTGCTGGTTGTATTTTATTTTCTCATAACAACACTTAAATAGCTAGGTTAACACATTAAACCCTTGCCACATGTCACCCTTTGATTAGCTCTAGGTTTAAGTGACCCAATCACATTGTGCCAAGTGTCAAACCTATATTTAATCTTGATTTTAATCATCTTACATGATTAAAAAATATTTGGCAAGCTTATGTGTTATGCCATGTGTCACCATCTCATGGTGCCACGTGTCACACTGCAAAATGGCCAAAATGCCCCTGTGTCTTAATTTTGAGTTCTCAACACAAAATAATTATTTTTCTTCTTCTAATTAATTTATATCAAATATAAATTAATTAATTAATCTCTATTAATTAATTTCTCATTAATTAAATTCATATTTAAACACTTTAAATATAAATTTAACTTATACTATACATCCAATAATCTAGATTTAGTTTCAAGTCATGCTAGGGACTTTGCAATTTAATTGCAAACCAAACCTATTTAATTAATTAATTAAATCATATTTAAATGGGTGATAACTTGTGTATGTGTGTGACTTACTAGGCTCATCACTAATTGGCAATGACACATGATATCAACTCTTGATATCATCAGAACTCTTTCTTACCATAAATGATTTCTCTAAATCATTTTATGAACCTCATAGACCATGGTTAACACCTAGCATAGCATGCCATGGCCACCCAATTAGTAATAAGGTTTACCTTAAATGAACCTATAATCATATGTTACCATGCACTAGAATCTCTCTGTTACAAAATCCCAACTCAAGCTGGAGTCATGGTTTATGTCAAACTCCATTTGCTATGAATATTATGTTCTCTTTTAATTCCAGCTCTTGATTAAAAAGATTTTCTCATCAGAAACTCTTTTCTGAATAAATCTATCTGTCCTGGCCAGGAACTTGAAACATCAAGAACAATTAAATGAACATAGGATTTTATCTCTATTTACTTAGAGGAACAGATTCCATCTTGATCAACACCTACCTCCATATATAACTAGTAGGAGCCAACACATGCCCATATACCCATACACAGTACAAGTATGAAAGCAGTATCAAACTCAAACTACCTATATACAAGATAGCTGTGCTATCTCAGGTCTAAAGATTATATGCACTGATATGATTTATGACAAAACATTGACAAGAGTAAACTCCATGTGCTTGTCATAAGTGTCACCGGTTCGACCTACTTATCATTTATAAGTGCCTATCATGTTTGTCATATAGCATGAGACTCACCATTCCATCTTATTTATATCTCATATAAATAACTTGGGAACAAACAAGAATACAATCTTTCTGGATAAGTCATGTCCTTATTATGAAGTATCCTCGATTGTGAACATATTTATGATACTTCGTGCTAGAAATATTTTCACTCATATTCTTAACAACTTAAGAATAATATTTCTAACAAAATATCAATGGACATTTTCTATTACACATAAATATATTATGTAAACGGAAAAGTGGAAATGCCTTTTATTAATAAAAATATGTACAAGATACATACTAAATGATATGCTCTAGGGCATACTACTAACAATCTCCCACTAGCACTAGAGCCATTCATTATAATATCTTAGACCTATCTTCTCAAGATGTCGGTCTAACTGAGTCTGTGACATAGGCTTAGTGAATGGATCAGCTGGATTTTCAGCTGATGCTATTTTCTGCATGGCTATATCGCCTTGCCCAACTATATCTCTCATAATATGGTAGTGCCTTTCTATGTGTTTGGATTTTGGGTGAGACCATAGTTCCTTAGCCCGTATGACTGCTCCATTATTGTCACAGTGTAGTGGAACTGCTGACTCAATGGAAGGAACTACTGTAAGTTCTATCACAAACTTCTTTATCCAAACAGCTTCCTTTGCAGCATCTGATGCAGCAATATACTCAGCCTCTGTAGTGGAATCTGCAGTCGTGCTCTGTTTGGAACTCTTCCAATTGACTGCACCTCCATTACAAATGAACACATATCCAGAGGTAGACTTTCTATCATCGATATCTGATTGGAAATCAGAATCAGTATAACCATCCAATTGCAAGTCTCCACCTCCATAAATCAAGAATAAATCCTTAGTTCTTCTCAAGTACTTAAGAATATTCTTGACAGCTATCCAGTGTTCCAAACCTGGATTGGATTGATACCTGCTAGTCAAACTAACAGCATATGTGATATCCGGCCTAGTACACAACATCGCATACATTAAACTTCCAATAGCCGAAGCATATAGAATCCTGGCCATCTTATCTCTTTCTTCAGGTGTCTTTGGAGACATCTCTTTAGAAAGATGGATACCATGTCTCACTGGTAACAATCCTCTCTTGGAATCAAGCATGTTAAACCTCTTTAACACCTTTTCCAAGTATAGACTTTGGGATAAACCAATTATTCTTTTCGCTCTATCTCTATATATGCGAATCCCAAGAATATAGGTTGCCTCCCCCAAGTCTTTCATGGAGAATGTATTTGACAACCATACCTTTATAGTTGTCAACATACCTGTGTCATTACCCATCAACAATATGTCATCCACATATAAGACAAGGAAAGTGATAGCACTGTCACTAGCCTTCTTATATACACATGACTCATCCTCATTTTTGATAAAACCAAAGGATTTAATGGCTTCATCAAAATGGATGTTCCAACTCCTCGAAGCTTGTTTCAACCCATAAATGGATCGCTTTAGCTTGCATACCTTGGAACCATCTTGGGATTCAAATCCCCTAGGTTGTTCCATGAAAATGTTTTCTTCAATGTATCCATTGAGAAAAGCTGTTTTGACATCCATCTGCCAAATCTCATAATCATAGTATGCAGCTATTGCTAATAAAATCCTAATTGATTTAAGCATGGCAACAGGCAAGAAAGTCTCCTCATAGTCGATTCCTTGCCTTTGGCGAAACCCTTTCGCTACTAGCCTTGCCTTATAGGTCTCTACCTTTCCATCAGAACCAATTTTCTTCTTGAAAACCCATTTGTTCCCTATAGGTATAATACCTTCAGGTGGGTCAACAAGATCCCAAACTTGATTCTTATACATGGAATCAATCTCGGATTTCATAGCTTCAATCCATTTTGAAGAGTCTATATCTGATATAGCTTCTTCATAGGTAAGTGGATCATCTCCATGATCTACTTCTTCATGAGTAGACAACTCTTGTTCTTCTTCATGAAGAAAACCATATCTCACTGGTGGGTGAGATACCCTGGTTGTTCTACAAGGAACAGCTGTAGATGTTTCATCAACGGGTATTGGTTGACTAGATGGATTTATATCCATCTGATCTGTTGGTTGGTCAGAATTCTCCAATTCTAACTCTATTTGCCTTCCTTTGCCTCCTTCTTGAACAAACTGTTGTTCAAGAAATGTGGCATCTCTACTTATCACAACCTTTTGTGAAGTAGGCAAATAAAAATAATATCCAAAACTATCTTTTGGATATCCAACAAATCGACCTTTTTCTGATCTGGTCTCAAATTTATCAGTGTTCAGCTTTTTGATATAAGCTGGACAACCCCAAATCTTAACATGCTTAAGACTTGGTTTTCTTCCATGCCATATCTCATAAGGTGTGGAAGAAACTGATTTTGATGGAATCCTATTCAGAATATACAAAGCTGATTCTAATGCAAATCCCCAAAAGAAGATTGGCATATCAGTATAGCTCATCATACTACGTACCATATCCAATAGGGTACGATTTCTCCTTTCAGATACACCATTCAGCTGTGGCATTCCTGGAGGAGTCAGCTGAGAAACAATGCCATGCTCTCTCAAGTATTCATCAAATTCAGTACTCAAATATTCACCTCCACGATCTGATCGAAGAGCTTTAATATTCTTTCCTGTTTAATTTTCTACTTCAGATTTAAATTCTTTGAACTTTTCAAAAGATTCATGTTTGTATTTCATCAAATACAAATACCGAAACCTTGATTTATCATCAGTAAAGGTAATAAAATAATGAAAACCCCCTCTAGTCATTTCTTTAAACGGACCACATACATCACTATGTATTAGCTCCAAAATATTTTCAGCTCTTAGCCCTTATCCAACAAAGGGTGATCTAGCCATTTTGCCCTGAAGGCAAGATTCACAAGTTGGAGTAGACTCAGAGCCCAATGAGGATAGAATCCCTATTTTCTCCAGTTTTGCAATCCTATCTTCTGCAATATGACATAACCTTAAGCGCCAAATATATTTTGAACTTGAGTTGGTTTTTCACCATGGCATTGCATTCATTTAGATTACTATACTCTGGCCAGTGGAAACACTTT
This sequence comes from Hevea brasiliensis, assembly GCF_030052815.1. Taxonomy (NCBI): domain Eukaryota; kingdom Viridiplantae; phylum Streptophyta; class Magnoliopsida; order Malpighiales; family Euphorbiaceae; genus Hevea; species Hevea brasiliensis. The sequence continues at coordinate 24,593,361 of NC_079495.1, read as the reverse complement.
CTTACTGGCAATGGAAACACTTTCCTGTTGGCAATGGAAACACTTTCCTGTTGCCAATGTCAGCTTTGATCTTTGTTTTTCTGTTTAGCTATTTTCTTAGAAGGACCAGGAATCTGAGATTTCTTTTTCTTATTGCTCTTCTTCTTGTTGGACTTTCCAGTAGAAGAAGATGCAATCAAAGCTACCTCTTTTCCTTTATTGCCCGACATATTCTTTTGGGCAATAACCAGCATGTTGAGTAAACCAGCTAAGGTGCATTCCTGTTTAGTCATATGGAAATTTTTCACAAAATTCCCAAAAGACTCAGGAAGGGACTGAAGGATCAAATCCGTCTGTAGTTGGAAATCTATGTTGAAGTCAAGATGTTCCAACTGCTCAATCAGCCAAATCATCTTGTGGACATGATCCCCAACATTCTGTCCCTCAGACATCCTCATACGGAATAGCTGTCTAGATATCTCATACCTAGCATTCTTGCTGTGCTCACCATACAACTCTTGTAGGTGAAGGAGGATCTCACTCGCACTCAACATGTTCTCATGCTGCTTTTGTAACTCATTACTCATGGAAGCAAGCATGTAACACTTAGCTCTCATATCATGCTCCTTCCACTTGTCCAAAGTTTCATGTTCCTCTTGTGTGGCCTCTGGAGGTAAGGGACCAGGAACATTTGAATCTAGAACATATCCTATATGTTCAAGGCTCAGGACAAGTTTCAAATTTCTTAGCCAATCAGACAGATTAGGTCCTGTCAACCTATTGTGATCAAGTATGCTTGCAAGGATATTGGATGGTGGTGGTTGTTTTGTGCTCATTTTTATCAGAAAATTAATTGCATAAAATAACCAGATTAATTAGTAAATGTATCATGTAATTAACCAAAATGATTATGGTCTTTTAATCAAATTGGTCCTCCCACTAACTTAGCGAATCCTACACTTCCAAAGTAGGAAATGGAAATCCTAGTTGGATGGATTTCTAGTGGGTGATTGAATTCTTATAATTCTATTGATCATCCTCAGGTACATCCATTATTGGAATTACAATAAACCACAAGTGAGCAACTCCTTGCCCATCACATCTCATGTGAGGTTCAATCATTTACCTAGCCCCTAATGCTCAAAATCTCAGGTACATCCATTATTGACTTATCTTGCATTAGTTAAGTTGATCCCAGAGAGCCAGTAATTATGCAAATAAATTTAATGTCCTCAGGTACATCCAATATTGGCCACTAAACCATTTACATATTTACAACATCTCATGCTTAACAATTATTCTTAAGAAAATCTCTTAAATTAATTGCATCTTATGCAACTATTTAAAATTTCTTAAAATAATTGCCCTAATGGAGGGCCTATGTTATAATTACTTTAATTATAGCATTTCCAACTTAATCATTTGTTTGGAAGATTTTATGGTCATTCTAATTACTATTAAGGTCTCACTTTGCACATTATCCATTTAACATGCATATATCATATAATTGCATACATTCCCATACATCTCATGCATTCATGGATAAGCAGTAAATATGGTATGATCATGGACTTTCTAAGGGATTCAATTGAGCCACCAAGAATTGAATCGGGCATTCCTAGGTGCATTTCATTCATTCATTTTACAAGAGTTGCTGAAGGAGTACATAATCAACACTTGATCTTGAATTCCTCCCACTGGTCCCACCAATGCTCTTGACCTCCTTGAACTTCTTGCAATCCAATATTACATAGTAATCCTTGGCATACCAAGGCGAATTTACAAGAACTTAAATAAATGAAATTACAACCCAAAAATTATTACTAACTTAATAATACATGCCCAAAATAAATTAAAATAAATTAATTAATTTACAATCCCAAAGAAACATAAAAGAAATAAATCCAATCACATTGGTCTTTTATAGTCCATGATCATCCATCATGCATATCACTATTTAACAATTAAATAAAACATACATACTTATATTAAATTGAATATCTCATATTCAACTTAAAAATCCAGATTTGAATATGATTCAAATAAATTTAAAAATTCAGATTTGAATCTCATTCAAACAAATTTAAAAATTCAGATTTGAATCACGTTCAAACAACTTTAAAAATTCAGATTTGAATCACATTCAAACATTTTTTAAAAAATCAGATTTGAATCACATTCAAACATTTTTTAAAAAATCAGATCTGAATTTTATTCAATCAATTTTAAAAAATCAGATTTAAATATGATTCAAACAACTTTAAAAATTCAGATTTGAATCGCATTCAAACAACTTTTAAAAATTCAGATTTGAATCACATTCAAACAATTTTTAAAATTCTGATTTGAATCATAATTTAATTGTGTGATTAAAACCACTAATTAAACACTTTAATTAGTCAAAGAATAGGCCTTAGATCATACAACAATTGCAGAATTAAAAGCCAAACCTTGAACCACCCATGGTAGCCAAACCATGCGCACCATTGATGGTCTTTTTTTTTCAAGTATGCTGCCACCTTGCTTTGCAACCAGCAATGATCAATCATCTCATGATCAAATCACACAATTAAATCATATAATCAACAATCTAAATGGCAAATATAGTGGCTCTGATACCAATTGAAGGAGGCAGGCGTGAAAAACACAAGTTTATACCATTGAATTCAAAAATTTTCACCTAGGGTCACATGCATCATGCAAGATTTATTTTTATCTATTTGATTTCAATGATAAACAACATATTAAAACTCTTTTAATATGTTTTTGGATCTGTATTTGCCATTTAAGATTTTAAAATTAATCAGATTAATTCCTTCACTATTACCACATCACCATACAGAGGGAGACCAAAAGTGACTATCTTCAGTCTACAATCAATCATTGCATGATGCCTGGCTAACGAATCCATGCCCAAGATGATGTCATAATCTTTGAAGGGCATTTCAATCAAATCTAATAGAAAAGTGTGTCCTTGGATCACCAAAGGACAATCTCTATAGATTTTATTGACCCGGACCTCTTGTCCTAATAGACTTGTTACTAGCACCTCAAAACCCATTTTGACACATGGAACAGCAAGAGAACTGACTATGCTAGCACTAACATATGAGTGTATAGAGCCTGGATCAAACAAGACAAAGACATCCTGATCAGAGAAAGAGAAAGTACCAGCTACAATATTGAAAGTCTCAGCCTCTTCTCGCTGTCTCGTAGTGTAAACTCTGGCCGGAGCACTCCCTTGTGCTGATTGGTTAATGGTACCCTGACTGCCAGAAGCATTGCCTCTACCTCTGCCTCTTCCTCTGCTAACCGGTTGTGAACCTCTGGTAGCAGAACTCTGAATGGATCCCTCAGTAGTGGTGGGAGCTGGCCCAAATCTACGGGCACTGGTGCAGTCCTTAGCGAGATGGCCCGTGCCTCCACAGTTAAAACAAGCTCCTGTAGCCCAATAGCATTCTCCCCCATGAGTCTTGCCACATGTCTCATAGGGGAGGGGAGGATATGAACCCCTGATCGACTACTGACCAGATCTAGGAGGTCTCTGTCCAGAGAATCTGCCCCTTCCGAACCTTCCACCTCTGCCTGATCCCCTAAATTTCTTTCTTTTTCCAGTATTGCCGTTCGAACTTTGCTCAACTGATTTTTAACCTTTTTCTTTTTCTGATTTCTCTGTCTTTTCTATTTTCTCTTTCATTGGTGTCGCTTCTAATCAATTCTTTCTACTTCCTGTGTTTGAGACATGAGTTCAGAGAAGTTACTGTATTTAAAGCGGACCAGTTGTACTCTTAAACTAGGCTTCAAGCCGGTTTCAAACCTCTTGCACCTTTCTCTGCTGGTAGATAGGAAACTCCCTGTATAGTGGCTTAAGCGGGAGAACTCCCTCTCATACTCTGCCACTGATCTGTTGCCTTATTTCAAACTTAAAAATTCTTGCAATTTTCTGGTCCACATATGCATCTGGGATATATTGCTGTCTGAATTCTCTAATGAAGTCATCCCAGGTCAATACTGGTGGTTCTGCCAAGCTGTGGGGGATGGTCTTCCACCAATCGTACGCATCCCCTTGAAGTAATGACACGAAATATTCAAATTTCAGTTCATTTGGGCAGTACAGTTTCTTGAACACTCGGTCCATTCTCTCCAACCACTGCTCTGCCTCTAGAGGGCCTACTGTACCCCTTGAATTCTGTCGCCTCATATTTCAATAGCTTGTCATATTGCCTGGCTGGAAACTGAAGTTGCACCACCGGTGTTTGGCGTGGAGCTTGAGTAGGCATACCCCCAGCCATCTGTTGGAACATCGCAGCCATTTGCTGGGCGAACTGTACTGGAAACTGTGGCATTTGTGGGGCTGGTGCCACTGAACCACTAACATTTTGGAAGGCTGGGGCTTCCTCTTAGGCCTCAGCCTCTACTGACTACTCAACTGAATGATCCCCTTCTTCCATTTCAGTTTGGAGTTAGGATATCTCCTGAATAAATAATACAAGGAAATTTATCTCCATTAGTTCATTTTTATGATGTAATGCACTTTATGTAACAAATAAGGACATTGAGCAGTTGTACTTATCAAAGAAATAGACAAAGTCATAAGTAAAAACATACGTTAAAAATTTACTCTGATACCACTAAAACATGTCACACCTTACCCCTCTATAAGGCATAACATGATCCCGTAGTATACCTAATGAATTACCGACTCCGTCTACCGATAACCTATTAAATACATTACAAGGGATTTTAAAATAATTTTCTTACTTTTTAAAAGTGGTGAGCTTTTATAACAATTATTAAAAACATTTACTTAAAGTTTTAAGACTAGTTAAAATTTTTGTCCATTTTTATTTTTCCGCAAATTTTGAAAAAATTTTGACAAAGTGTCATCTGTATTTGAGAAAAACCAAAAATTTTACGTGTATAAAACACTTCCAAATATAGCACTTCAACCAAAATCAATCACCAAATTCAACTCAACACAATTTCTCCCAACTTCATAATTCAAATCAATATTTCACGACTCAAAATGTCAATTTAATTATTTCTAAAATTAGTAATAATTAAATTCATGCACATTGCATTAAAGAAAAATTCATTTACATTCATCAACCCTAAAATTACATCAGAAAATCCAAAATAATATTATTACAAAATCTATACAACTGCTCAAGACCAGTTTATACATGTACATACAGTTACATACACCAAAATAAATATTATAATCAGGGTATAAAATTATACCGGACAAAATCTCAAGGATGTAGCTCCGAGATCCTCAGCAACTCACTCTGCTGCTCTATTAGCCTTTCTATCTGCGACAGCAATAAACAGCCATCGCTAAGTACTATGACTCAGTGGTGCATAACATACTAAAATAACATTTTATGCATAATTCAAATCACATTTATTCAAATATGGTGCTGAAAATAAAAAGTAGATATAAAAGATAATTTATAATTTTAGTCAAAACAGTCTGATTTCGGAAGTTTCAAAACAATTTCATAAAAATACACAGTTATATCATGCCATCAATACCATGTTCATCTCAATAGCCAGAGGCTTATGAGGAATCTCAAGGCTAGCTAGCTCAATCTATGGGTACCCATTCAATTTCTTCCTCTACTGGCGCACACCTTAACACTTCAGCTAGAGAGAGAATCAAAATTCAAAACTAATTCCTCTCACTAGTCATGCTAGTGAGGCATTCAAATATATGGTCATAACACTGTGGTTTCAAAACTATCTTAGCAATTTACTAAATATTTATTGCCAAATCAAACACATATAATTAACCTTTACAACAATTTAGGTCAACACAATTTGTTCATTTCAATCACAAAGTTGCAATAAAAATAAATCACAATTCATTTTATACAATTGCAAAAGAAATTTAAAGACAAATTTTATGTTGTGTACAAAACTTGTGCGAGTCACCTCTAGGCCTTGACTCGATGTCTCGGGTTCTTTTCCGGTATTCTTTTCAACTAGAATACACAATTTTACAATGTTTCAGTATCACAATTTATAGTAAATCCACTAAAGAATTTAACAATTACTTATTTCGAGTCCTAATATGCTTAAATTAATGTTCTTAAAATTTTGCCTTTTGGGGTTACTATTCACGACACTATTCAAATCAAATTGTTCACTTTCTCATGCTTAATAGGTATGGGAATTTCAATTTCACCCACATACCACATTTTAGTTACCTAATTTGTTGGTTTTGGTTGTTCCCTCAAATTTTAAGTCTCTTAGGTGAAATTTCAAAATTTTCGATTTGGTGTCCTGTTTGCACTGTTCCATTGGTCATGTTACTGTTGGAATTTGGTAAAGTGGTCTTCATAAAACTTGTTCCTTATTGTCTTAACTTAATTTCATTTTTGAATCACTCCATTTGGAGTTTTGTAGCCCAAGTTATGGCCATTTGAACATGGGGCTAGATTGGTCTAACCCAGAATTTCTGGGCACCTAATTTGGTTCTGGCAGTTTTGAATCACTAATTTTGAGTGGCAAAATGACTGGGTTATAGGTAGAATTTGGTTTGGTATTCTTCATGAAAGTTGTAGTGCTATGTCATACCTTTCCAATGCCATAAAAATCAAGCCATTTGGACCTATATAGCTCTAGTTATGGCCAAACACTATTCATTTAGTCATTTTGATACAGTGGCAGTGCACTACACCCGAGTTTGACCTAATTGTTCACTAGGCTATGGTTATTTTCTGGGCATGCTTCCTGAACGAAAAATGGTCCATTATGTGTCTAGTTTCATTTCCAATTGGCTTCACACCAATTGGGTTGGTAAATATTCAGTTTTGGTCCCTGAAAGGGACCTAGGTCAAGCTACCAGAATCTGATCACTAACCAATCCGAATTGTAACTTGGTTTTAGCAATTCACACACACCAAAAATGGTCACAGTTGACCATTTCTCAACTCAAGTAAGGTTAATGGCATCAATTGACCAATTCCACAAAATTTTCCCAATTTTCCAAGGTGCCAAGAACCCTAATTACTCATTTATATAATTTAATGAAATTAAAGTGTACATATATTGTCCATACAACTAATTTACCTCAATTAGCCATTTAATTTCATCAAAATCACTCTATTCCTAACCTCACTTAGGCTGGCTGCAATCTCGATTCCTCCCCCAACAATTGTTTTCTTTTCATTTTAAGTAACTTTCTTGGTTAATTAAGCCATAAACACAACAAATAAGCTAAAATTTCCAAGTTAAATTACATACCTCCACTTGAATTCCAATTCTTCATTTCTTCTCCTCTTTTCTTATTTCTTTCCTACTTAATCACCTTGTCTAGTGTAGATTGGAAGCTTTTTAGGGTTTCGGGTTAGAATTTATGGGATAAAAGCAAGTGATTCAAGCTTTAAAAGCTTGTTAATGGAGGTTGAGCAAATGGTGGGTTATGGGAGTGGTGGCTGCCGAAAATTTAGAGAAGAAGAAGTGATTTTTCTATTTTAATTTTAATGTATTTTATGTATTTCATATGCTTTTGACTTGGTCAATTTATGTAGGAAAATTAAAATTATTTATGATGTCACATATGAGCTCATCATGGTGATGTAATAACTTTTCTTTTCTCTTTTTCTATTTTCATTTATTTTTTTATTAGTTTTTTAATTTAATTTCTGATCCAGAAATTTTCATTTCTCTGATTTTATTGGACAGTTAGGTCAGGATTCAGCTCTAGGGGTGAATTGACCAAATTGCCGTTCGCTGGTTCAATCCGATTTGCAAGTTATTCCATATTTCTTCTGAATCCCTGACCTAATTATTTGACCTGCTTAACAATTCTTTTCTTTGATTTTCTCTTTTCCACTGTGTTTGCAATAGTCCTAAGGACCGCGGTATCACATTTTTCGGTTCAGAATTCGAGTTAAGACTGACCTTGTAGTCACTTCTCAGGAAGGTCACCCATCGCTGTGACTCCCGGCTCATTTAACCTCTTGTGTTCTATTTTTCTTATTTATACTTAACTATCTAGCAATTACTAATTATTTATATTCAGGGCTTATCTAGGTGTCTTAGATGTGATTTTAATCTTCTTAATTGTCCGGACCGGCACCGATCACTGGAATAGTAAAAATGTATCAGGCTACGCAAATAGGGGTGTTACATTATCCACAATATTAGGGTCATTCTCTCTCATTAATTGGAGTTCTGTCTCCCTTTATTGGGGTTTGTTTTTGTTTTTGTTTCTTGCAATTTTGATGCGCTCTTGGGTTCAAAATGTAGTGTGGATCATTGATTCCTTTTTGTAAGAGACTTTGGATCTTCAAGTACGAGTAATAACCTTCTATAGTGTGGCATGTTCCTCTATTGAAGCTTGGAGGTTTAATCTCTTTTGCAGCCCTTGCAAGTAGCAAGTTCCTTAAAGAGTATTATTGCAGAATATTTCTTTTATTGTCTAAAATGAAGAAGGACCAGTTACTACTTGAAAGATTATTCTCCTTTCCTTGATAATCTTTGAACAAAAATTTTCAATTGTCTATGTTTGTATATTTTTTTTTCTCTTATGAGAAGATTATTTTCAACTTATATTATGATTCTTATAAATGAATCACCAAATTTTCTAAAAAAATTATCGCCTCTTGTCTTTTAGCATTGGTGACCTGCATTTGTGCTTAAATTTCTTTAATTAATTAATGGATATGATTAGTATGTGATTTAGGAATTTTTTTAATGCTTCAAGTATGAAATTAATATAAAAAATTTTTATTGTGTGGAAGAGCTTTCTGTGTATGTTATTATCAATAAAATTTCAACAATATAATAATAATAATAATAATAATAATAATAATAATAATAATAATAATAATTTTGTAAGTAGATCTTTATTTTTTAATGTCACAATTTAATTTTGAGATCAAACCAACATTAGATAATAGAGAAAATTAAAATTCTCATAACTCAGAGTAAGTTTAAGCAATATTAACTTGTCGTAATTTTTGGGATAATATTTGATTTCAATCAACATATAATAGTAAAAATTTTGCAAGTAGATCTTTCTTTTTTAATGTCACAATTTAATTTTGAGATCAAACCAACATTAGATAATAGAGAAAATTAAAATTCTCATAACTCAGAGTAAGTTTAAGCAACATTAACTTGTCATAATTTTTGGGATAATATTTGATTTCAATCAACATATTGTTAAATAATATTTTCATGTACACTTAGAGAGGTGTTCCACTACCCTATTATTAGGGGTAAACAATAATCAATTATATATAACTAAAAAATCAAAATGAAAATCAAATCTTGATTTTTCAATTCGATTTTTAAAAGTTTGGCTGAGTATTAGTTGGTAAATATTTTTTCAAACAAAAATACTTATTTTATTCGGTTTGAGATTTGAGATCATATTTGAGTTTTTTTTTTTTTAACATTTTAGGGGATTTTAGGATTTGAATATTGGTGGATTGTTATTAGCTTGTACTATTTTTCCCTAAAACCCAGTTGCATATTGTCACATTTCCTTTTGCTTGAGAAGGAATGGTTTGGCATCACATCTTCTTGTTTAGATGTTAATATTGTAATTTTAGTTTCTCCATCTAGTTTGTTCTTTATGAATTGTATGGTTCTCAATCAAGATAAGTTAAGGTTGATATTTGAAAGGGAGAAGGTGAAAGTTTGGATGGGTTATAGTAAGGAAAAATGTCAAAACTTAAAAACCAAACCAAATTGAATTAGCTGGTTTGGCTCAATTCTGTCCATAATTTTTAGTTTAATTGGCTTTTTAGTATTTTGGTTATTCAATTTGGTTTGAAACCAAAAAGACGTTTGCACACCCTACTCATTATCACACATATTAGCAGTTAATAATAACTGCCTACATTTCTAAAAATATTTTTCATCTCATGTAAAGCTTATTCTTGTTTGGACCATTAGAGGCTAGACAATTTAGAGTAATATGGATCACGACTTTCTATCTTCCTCAAATTCCTATGCTTTGAGCCAATGAAGTGAGTTGAAAGCTAAGTGAAAAAAATATAACTAATATAATATTATATTAATGATACATTATCCATTATTAGGGAAATCACATTCAAATATATTCATCATGACATTTTTTTATAAGCAAAAGATTATATTAGATAAAATAAAATGATAACAGAAACTTAGTACAACTCCAATAACACTAAAACACCAAGACACTAGAAACAAACATCAAAGAACTCAAAACCACATGTGAAAACTAAAAATACGAGGCCAAAATAGGGCAACATCAGAGTATGTGCAACAAGGCAGCAACAAACTTGGAGATGCAGTAATAGGCTTGAACTAGAAGAGATTGCCAGCAACAAAATTTGGGAGATGGAATCAGAAGAGATTTTCATTTGGATGAACTAGAGGGGTGTTAGTAGTATGCCCTAGAGCATATCATTTTATATGTATCCTGTACATATTTTATTAAAAAAAAGTAATTTCACTTTTCCGTTTACATAATATATTTATGTGTAATAGAAAAGGTCCATTGATATTTTGTTAGAAATTCTATTCTTAAGTTGTTAAGAATATGAGTGACAGTATTTCTAGCACAAAGTATCATAAATTGGTTCACAATCGAGGATACTTTACAAAGGACATCACTTATCCAGAAAGATTGTAATCATGTTTGTTCCCAAGGTATTTATATGAGATATAAATAAGATGGAGTGGTGAGTTTCATGCCACATAACAAACATGATAGGCACTTATACATGATAAGTAGGCCGAACCAATGACGCATATGACAAGCACATGGAGTTTACTCTTGTCAATGCATTGTCATATATCATATTAGTACGTATAATCTTTAAACCTAAGATAATATAGTTATCTTGTATATAGGTGATTTGAGTTTGATATTGCTTTCATACTTGTACTGTGTATGGGTATATGGGCATGTGTTGGCTCCTACTAATTATATATGGAGATAGGTGTTGATCAAGATGGAATCCGTTACCCTAAGTAAATAGGATAAAATCCTATGTTCATTTAATTATTCTTGATGTTTTAAGTTCCTGGCTAGGACAAACAAATTTAGTTAGAAAAGAGTTTCTGACAAGAAAATCTAATTAATTAAGAACTGAAATTAAAAGAGAACATAATGTTCATAGCAAATGGGGTTTGACATTAACCATGACTCCAGCTCGAATTGGGATTTTGTAATAGAGAGATTCTAGTGCATAGCAACATATGATTAAAGGTTCATTTAAGATATTCCTTATTATTGATTGGGTGGCCATGACATACTATGCTAGGCATCAACCATGGTCTATGAGATGCCTGAAATGATTTGGAGAAATCATTTAGGGTAAGAAAGAGTTCTAATGATATTAAGAGTTAATATCATTTCTTATTGCCAATAAGTAATAAGCCTAGTAAGTCACACATCTACACAAGCTAATCACCATTTAAAATGTGATTTAATTGATTAATTAAAGAGTTTAATTAATTAATTAAAGACGTTTGGTTTGCAATAAGATTGCAAAGTCCTTAGCATGACTTAAAACCAAATCTAGGTTATTGCATGTATAGTATAAATTAAATTTATATTTAATTTGATTAAATATGAATTTAATTATAGAAATTAATTAATGGAGATTAATTAATTAATTAATTAATTTATATTTGATATAAATTGATTTAAAGAGGAGAAATTATAATTTTTTGTTGAGAACTCAAATTAAAATGTAAGGGCAAATTAGTCTTTTCACATGGTGACATGTGGCACCATAAGATGGTGACACATGGTACCATATGATCTTACCAGTTATCTTCCTATGATGGGAGACCACATGTCATGATTTAAATGGAGCTTGACACTTGGCTTCATAGGATTAAATCAAATAATAGCAAGATAGTATCTTATGATGACATGTGGCAAGGGAGTTAGGATTTGACCTAAGTATATAAAGAAAGGTTATAAAGAAAAATTAGCCACTCTCTCCTTTCTCTCTAATGTTGGGCGGCAACATTGTGTGTTCTTCTCCTCTTCTATTTCTCAATTGATTCAAAGGGAAAAACTCAGACTTCCTCTTGAATTAAATTATTAGAAAGTGTTTCTAACACCCAATACATTCATACAACCTTCACAAAGCATAAACCCCATCTCAAAATTGGTTAACAAGGCTTGAGAAGCCAATCTAGGGGCTATCATTGCTAGTTTGGTGTGTGCTTGTGGTGGACAAACTAGAGGGACAATATTTGGGGTCCTAAAAATATCCTAAAATTGCATCAATTGTGGATCAAGAGGTTAGTACCTAAAAATCCCTGTTTTAGTTAGGGTTTAATTAAATTAAATGTTAATTCATAATCTTTAATAGCAAATGAAATTTTAATGCATGCTAAAATATGTTTTGGTATGCAATTGGGCATTAGAAATTGATTAGGTTCATAAGAAACTTGGTATGGTGCATGTAACCTTAGAAATAATTTTTGAAATTCAAGATTCTAATACCCAATAATCACGCTTCCACTCCTTTAATTAGTATCAGAGCCACTATATTTGTCATTAAGACTATATATGAGGTTTAATTGTGTGATTGGATTAAATTTGGATTGATTCAAAGCTGGTTGGGTGCTCAAAGGGGGCGGCATGAATGTGAAACACGCCCCAAAGGTGTGTTTTGAGTTTGGGCTTAGTTTTTGGGCCCATTATGTAATTGTTGTGTATTTTAAGGCCCATAATTAAGCCCATACCTAATTAAATTATTTAATTAGGAATTTTAATCACACAATTAATTTTTGAAAATTGTTTTCAAGGTATTAAATTTGGAAAAGGGTTTCTAAATTTAAACTTATTTGAATAAGATTCAAATCTGAATTTTAGTTGAATATGTGATATTCAATTTAATTTTTAGTATGTATATTTTATTTAATTGTTAAATTTTAATATGCATGATGGATGATCATGGACAATAAAAGACCAATGTGATTGGATTTATTTCTTTTATTTTTCTTTGGGTTGTAAAATAATTAATTTTATTTTAGTGGCATGTATTATAAATGTTATAATAATTTGGGTTGTAATTTCATTTATTTGAGGACTTTAAAGTCCATATTCTTGTAAACTCGCCTTGGTATGCCAAGGATTACAATGTAATTGGATTGCAAGAAGATCAAGGAGGTCAAGAGCATTGGTGGGACCAGTGGGAGGAAATCAAGATCAAGTGTTGATTATGTACTCCTTCAGCAACTCTTGTAAAATGAATGAATGAAATACACCTAGGAATGCCCTGATTCAATTCTTGGTGGCTCAGAATTGAATCCCTTAGAAAGTCCATGATCATACCATATTATTTGTTTATCCATGTATGCATGAGATGTATGTGAATGTATGCAAGTATATGATATATGCATGCCAATTGGATAATGTGCAAAGTGAGACCATAATAGTAATTAAGTCGACCACAAAATCTTCCAAACAAATGATTAAGTTGGAAATGGTATAATTAAGGTAATTATATCATGGCCCTCCATTGAGGCAATTATTTTAAGAAATTTTAAATACTTGCATGTGATGCATTTATTTAAGAGATTTTCTTAAGAATAATTGTTAAGCATAAGATGTTGTAAATATGTAAATAGTTGGTGGCCAATAATGGATGTGCCTGAGGACATTAAAATTATTTGCATGTTTACTGGCTCAATGGGATCAACTTAACTAATACAAGATAAATCAATAATAGATGTGCCTGAGATTTTGAGCATTAGAGGCTAAATAAATGATTGAACCTCACATGAGATGTGATGGGCAAGGAGTTGCTCACTTATAGTTTATTGTGATTCTAATAATGGATGTGCCTGAGGATGATCAATAAGACTATAAGAATTCAATCACCCACTAGAAATCCATCCAACTAGGATTTCCGTTTCCTACTTTGGAAGTGTAGGATTTGCCAAGTTAGTGGGAGGACCAATTTGATTAAAAGACCATAATCATTTTCGTTAATTATATGACACATTTACTAATTAATCTAGTTATTTTCTGCAGTTAATTTTTTTCATAATAATGAGCACACAACAACCACCACCATCCAATATCCTTGCGAGCATACTTGATCACAATAGGTTGACGGGACCTAATCTTTCTGATTGGCTCAGAAATTTAAAACTTGTCCTGAACCTAGAACGTATTGGATATGTTTTAGACTCAAAGGTTCCTGGTACCTTACCTCCAGAGGCCACTCAAGAGGAACTAGACACTTTGGACAAGTGGAAGGAGCATGATATAAGAGCCAAATGTTACATGCTTGCTTCTATGACTAATGAGTTATAAAAGTAGCATGAAAACATGCAGAATGCAAGTAAGATCCTCCTTCACCTATAAGAGTTGTATGGTGAGCTTAGCAGGAATGCTAGGTATGAGATATCTAGACAGTTATTCTGCATGAGAATGTCTGAGGGATAGAATGTAGGAGATCATGTCCACAAGATGATTCGGCTTATTGAGCAGCTGGAACATCTTGATTTTCACATGGATTTCCAACTGCAGACGGATCTGATCCTTTAGTCCCTGCCTGAGTCATTTGGGAATTTTGTGACAAATTTCCATATGACAAAGCAAGAGTGTACTTTGGCTGGGTTGCTTAACATGCTAGTTATTGCCCAAAAGAATATGCCAGGCAATAAAGGAAAAGAGGTGGCTTTGATTGCATCTTCTTCTTCTATTGGAAAGTCCAAAAAGAAGAAGGGCAATAAGAATAAGAAACCTCAAATTCCTGGACCTTCCAAGAAGATAGCCAAACAGAAGGGCAAGACCGAAGCTGACAAAGGCAAGGGAAAGTGTTTTCACTGCCAGAAGGATGGGCACTAGAAAAAGAACTGCCCAGAGTATCTTGCTTCTCTGAAGGACAAGAAGGATAGACCTTCAGAAGGTATGTTTGTGTCTTGTTATTTAGATTCTGATGATACTCATAGTTCATCTACAGCTTGGGTTTTAGATACTGGTGCTAGTTCTCACATTACTTATGATATGCAGGAACTAGCAAATAGTAGCAGCTTGCAGTCATGAGATATTAGACTCCGGGTTGGCAATGGCTCAACTGTTGAAGCTTTAGTCATAGGATCTAAATCTTTATATATGTGTGGACATGTTTTGTATTTAAATAATATTTTCCATGTACCTGGTGCTTTTAAGAATATCATTTCTATATCTAGTTTGACTAGAAATGGTTATGAATTTCAGTTCACAAATGATGTTTGTAATATTTATTTTAGAAATAAATATGTTGGCTCGGGTTATATGCATGATGGACTTTATTATTTAGATAATAATGTTAAATACAAATCTAATGCAAGCAATCTAAATGAATGTAATGCCATGATGAAAATCAACTCAAGTTCAAAATATATTTAGCACTTAAGATTAGGTCATGTTGCAGAAGATAGGATTGCAAAGCTTGAGAAAATGAGGATTTTATCCTCATTGGGTTTTGAACCTACTCTAACTTGTGAATCCTCCTTCAAGGCAAAATGACTAGATTACCTTTTGTTGGACAAGGGTTAAGAGCTGAAAATATTTTGGAATTGATACATAGTGATGTATGTGGTCCATTTAAGGAAATGGCTAGAGGCGGTTTTCATTACTTTATTACCTTTACTGATGATAAATCAAGGTTTGGGTATTTGTATTTGATGAAATACAAATATGAATCATTTGAAAAGTTAAAAGAATTTAAATGTGAAGTAGAAAATCAAACAGGAAAAAGTATTAAAACTCTTTGATCAGATCGTGGAGATGAATACTTAAGTACTGAATTTGATGAATACTTGTAAGAGCATGGCATTATCTCCCAGCTGACTCCTCCAGGAACGCCACAACTGAATGGTGTATCTGAAAGGAGAAATCGTACCCTATTAGATATGGTATGCAGTATAATGAGCTATACTGATATGCCAATCTCCTTTTGGGGATTTGAATTAGAATTAGTTTTGCATATTCTGAATAGGATTCCATCAAAATCAGTCTCTTACACACCTTATGAGATATGGCATGGAAGAAAACTGAGTCTTAAGAATGTTAAGATTTGGGTTTGTCCAGCTTATATTAAAAAGCTGAACACTGATAAATTGAAAATCATATTAGAAAAAGGTCAATTTATTGGATATCCAAAAGAAAGTTTTGGATATTATTTTTATTTGCCTGCATCACAAAAGGTTATGGTAAGCAGAGATGCCATATTTCTTGAACAACAGTTTATTCAAGAAGGTGGCAAAGGAAGGCAAATAGAGTTAGAATTGGAGAATTCTGACCAACCAACAGATCAAATGGATATAGATCCATCTAGTCAACCTACACCTATTGATGAAACATCTACAGTAATTCCTCGCAGATCGACCAGGATATCTCACCCACCAGTGAGATATGGTTTTCTTCATGAAGAAGAATAAGAGTTGTTTACTCATGAAGAAATAGATCATGGATGAAGAAGCTATATCAAATATAGACTCTTCAAAATGGATTGAAGCTATGAAATCTGAAATTGATTCCATGCATAAGAATCAAGTTTGGGACCTTGTTGACCCACCTGAAGGTATTGTACCTATAGGGAATAAATGGGTTTTCAAGAAGAAAATTGATTCTGATGGAAAGGTAGAGACCTATAAAGCAAGGCTAGTAGCGAAAGGGTTTCACTAAAGGTAAAGAATTAACTATGAAGAGACTTTCTCACCTGTTGCCATGCTTAAATCAATTAGGATTCTATTAGCAATAGCTGCATACTATGATTATGAGATTTGGCAGATGGATGTCAAAACAGCTTTTCTCAATGGATACATTGATGAAAACATTTTCATGGAACAACCTAGGGGTTTTGAATCCCAAGATAGTTCCAAGGTGTGCAAGCTAAAGCGATCCATTTATGGGTTAAAACAAGCTTTGAGGAGTTGGAACATCCATTTTGATGAAGCCATTAAGTCATTTGGTTTTATAAAAAATGTGGATGAACCATGTGTATATAAGAAGGTTAGTGATAGTGCTGTCTATGTGGATAACATTCTATTGATAGGTAATAACGTAGGTATGTTGACAACTGTCAAGGTATAGTTGTCAAATACATTCTCATTGAAAGACTTAGGAGAGGCAACTTATATTCTTGGAATTCGCATCTATAGAGATAGAGCAAAACGAATAATTAGTTTATCCCAAAGTCTATACTTGGAAAAGGTGTTAAAGAGGTTTAACATGCTTGATTCCAAGAGAGGATTGTTACCAGTAAGACATGGTATCCACCTTTCTAAAGAGATGTCTCCAAAGACACTAGAAGAAAGAGATAAAATGGCCAGGATTCCATATGCTTTGGCTATTGGAAGTTTAATGTATGCAATGTTGTGTACTAGGCCGGATATCGCATATGTTATTAGTTTGACTAGCAGGTTTCAATCCAATCCAGATTTGAAACACTGGATAGCTGTCAAGAATATCCTTAAGTACTTGAGAAGAACTAAGGATTTATTCTTGATTTATGGAGGTGGTGACTTGTAATTGGATGGTTATACTGATTCTAATTTTCAATCAGATATCGATGATAGAAAGTTGACCTCTGGGTTTGTGTTCATTTGTAATGGAGGTGCAGTCAGTTGGAAGAGTTCCAAACAGAGTATGACTGGTGATTCCAATACAGATGCTGAGTATATTGCTGCATCAGATACTGCAAAAGAGGCTGTTTGGATAAAGAAGTTCATAACAGAACTTGCAGTAGTTCCTTCCATTGAGTCAGCAGTTCCTCTCTACTGTGACAACAATGGAGCGGTCATACAGGCTAAGGAACCCCGGTCTCACTAGAAATCCAAACACATAGAAAGGCGCTACCACATTATCAGAGAGATAGTTGGGCGAGGCGATGTAGCCATGCAGAAAATAGCATCAGCTGAAAATCCAACTGATCCATTCACAAAGCCTATGTCACAAACTCAGTTAGACTGACATCTTGAGAAGATGGGTCTAAGATATTGTAATGAATGGCTCTAGTGCTAGTGGGAGATTGTTAGTAGTATGCCCTAGAGCATATCATTTTATATGTATCTTGTACATATTTTATTAATAAAAGGCAATTTCACTTTTCTGTTTATATAATATATTTATGTGTAATAGAAAAGGTCCATTGATATTTTGTTAGAAATTCTATTCTTAAGTTGTTAAGAATATGAGTGACAGTATTTCTAACATAAAGTATCATAAATTGGTTCACAATCGAGGATACTTCACAAAGGACATGACTTATCTAGAAAGATTGTAATCATGTTTGTTCCCAAGGTATTTATATGAGATATAAATAAGATGGAGTGGTGAGTCTCATGCCACATAACAAACATGATAGGCACTTATACATGATAAGTAGGCCGAACCAGTGACGCATATGACAAGCACATGGAGTTAACTCTTGTCAATGCATTGTCATATATTATATCAGTGCATATAATCTTTAGACCTGAGATAACACATTTATCTTGTATATAGGTGGTTTGAGTTTGATACTGCTTTCATACTTGTACTGTGTATGGGTATATAGGCATGTGTTGGCTCCTACTAGTTATATATGGAGATAGGTGTTGATCAAGATGGAATCCGTTACCCTAAGTAAATAGGGATAAAATCCTATGTTCATTTAATTGTTCTTGATGTTTCAAGTTCCTGGTCAGGACAGACAGATTTAGTCAGAAAAGAGTTTCTGACAAGAAAATCTAATTAATCAAGAACTGGAATTAAAAGAGAATATAATGTTCATAGCAAATGGGGTTTGACATTAACCATGACTCCAGCTCGAATTGGGATTTTGTAATGGAGAGATTCTAGTGCATGGTAACATATGATTAAAGGTTCATTTAAGGTATTCCTTATTATTGATTGGGTGGCCATGGCATACTATGCTAGGTGTCAACCATGGTCTATGAGATGCTTGAAATGATTTAGAGAAATCATTTACGGTAAGAAAGAGTTCTAATGATATTAAGAGTTAATATCATTTCTCATTGTCAATAAGTAATGAGCCTAGTAAGTCACACATCTACACAAGCTAATCACCATTTAAAATGTGATTTAATTGATTAATTAAAGAGTTTAATTAATTAATTAAAGAGGTTTGGTTTGCAATAAGATTGCAAAGTTCCTAGCATGACTTGATACTAAATCTAGGTTATTGCATGTATAGTATAAATTAAATTTATATTTAATTTTATTAAATATAAATTTAATTATGAGAAATTAATTAATGGAGATTAATTAATTAAATAATTTATATTTGATATAAATTGATTTAAAGAGGAGATATTATAATTTTGGGTTGAGAGCTTAAATTAAAAAGTAAGGGCAAATTGGTCTTTTCACATGGTGAGATGTGGCACCATGAGATGGTGATATATGGCACCATATGATTTTGCCACTTGTCTTCCTATGATGAAAGATCACATGTCGTGATTTAAATGGAGCTTAACACTTGGCTTCATAAGATTAAATCAAATAATAGCAAGATGGGATCTTGTGATGACATGTGGCAAGGGAGTTAGGATTTGACCTAAGTATATAAAGAAATGTTATAAAGAAAAATTAGTCACTCTCTCTTTTCTCTCTAATGTTGGACTGCAACATTGTGTTCTTCTCCTCTTCTATTTCTCAATTGATTCAAAGGGAAAAACTCAGACTTTCTCTTGAATTAAATTATTAGAAAGTGTTTCTAATACCCAATACATTCATACAACTTTCACAAAGCATAAACCTCATCTCAAAATTGGTTGACAAGGCTTGAGAAGCCAATCTAAGGGCTGCTATTGCTAGTTTGGTGTGTGCTGGTGGTGGACAAACTAGAAGTACAACATTTGAGGTCCTAAGAAAATCCTAAGATTGCATCAATGGTGCATTAAGAGATTATTACCTAAAAATCCCTCTTTTAGTTAGGGTTTAATTGAATTAAATGTTAATTCATAATTTTAATGGCAAATGAAATTTTAATGCATGCTAAAATATGTTTTGGTATGCAATTGGGCATTGAAAATTGATTAGGTTCATAAGAAACTTGGTATGGTGCATGTAACCTTAGAAATAATTTTTGAAATTCAAAGTTCTAATGCCCAACAATCACGCTTCCACTCCTTAAAGGGGCTCCCTTGATTACACTATTCTGATTATTAAGATGGAGAACCATTTTGCTACCACTACTTCTAGATTGCTTCCAATAATCAAGCACTATAATTAATAGGAGGAATTATACCTAGAGATACATATGCCAACCTTACAAGACCAAGAACATGAAGATGACGACCACAAACCATAAGGGAGGCTGACGCTTACAGTATCTTTGAAATCATCCTCTAATGATCGATATATGCCTTGATAATGGACAAATGAGCCACAATGAAGCCATCAAGAAGAGTAAGAAAGATGACTTTAGAGGCAAACAAGAGACACAACTGAATCCCAAAAGCCATTGAGGCATATCGACAAACAACATGTTCACAGGCGAGCTCATATGATGATTGATGTTCCAAATATGCTGACCTTTTCTTTCCCATAAAATAAGCATGACATAGAGACTAGCACTAAAGAAATGAAAAAAATGAAAACATCCCAAAAAGCTCTACTATGACTTTAGGCCGTCCCAAAGCCAAAAGGCAAAACTAAAATCACAGGAAAACAAAATATCCTACTTAATACACCTCTTAGTAATCAAATAATAATCGTGGATATAACATTATTAATTGAGCATAAGTTAGACAAAAATATTTCACAACATAAAATTCCTTTCCATGTAGGGAGTAACACATCCTGTGGGAGTACTATATCCCCTTTCCTTACTTATCATGTGAATAATGTAGCATCCCCTTAACTAATCCTTGCTTTTCCTTTCTTTTTCTTTCTTTTCTTTTCTATTTTCATTTCTAGTTCTCTATTGAATAATAACCAGTAATTTCATAAAAATATGAACATTCCATAACTAATTACGTCAAATGACATATGCATTAATTTTTTCCATTAATTTCCCTAACTATATTCATATTTTCTAGGTTTCATTATGCATATTAAAGCCATATTTTATTTAATATATTTTATATATATTAGCTAACTCACAAAATTTCCACACAACCACTTCACTCATTTGGTTCACCATCCAATCCATTATTAGACATGCAAATTGACAAGTTGTCAAAAAAAAAAAAAATCCATAGCTAGAGTTGCATTTTTCAAGTACTCAGTCATCAATATTAGTATTTTATAGCACTAAATCTCCAAGCAAAGCATGACTTCAGAAGTTGTCGAGAGTTTAACAAATGCCTAAAACCAAGAAAATTATCCATGCACCTATCTTGTTTTTTCCTGTCTCCAAATAAACCTCTCATTTCCTTAGCCTTTTCTCTGTAAATTTTACCCTCTTCCTTCACCATTACTAATCTCAGTGATCTAACTACTGAGTTGTTTATGAAAGATCCATCAAACTTATTCTGTGGTATTGGTTATCCCATGATTTTCTCCTCTACAAGCCTAGCACTTATAGCTTTGTCCACCAAGAATGTCAAAAGAATAAGAGCTTTATGTTAAAGTGCTTATACCATTAAGCTCCACCTAAAGTGAATTTAGAAACCACTAGCCAAATTATGAGCTAAAATCTTAAGTTGAGGAGCTCAACGTGTGTAAACCACACCACATCTTTGCTCCTCAAATCCATTTGGTAACTCCAGAACATCAATATTAGCTAAGCCACAATGCTTTTTAACAATCTGAAAGAATGGTAACCTGGACAACTTTAGCCCATGAGCATTATTAATAAGCTCCTGAACTTAAGATTAATTTTGATGCATGTGACTAGATGAAATATCAAATTTGTCAAAAATGGAAAGGTTTTGGGTCCTATTATTCTATTAGAGGGTTGAAGCTAGGTTGTCCATTGTCTCCTTACTTATTCACCATATGCGTTGAGGGTTTATCCACCTTGCTATCTTCGAGGGAAAGGATGGGGCTTTTGCATGTCTATTATGTGGCGAAGGGGGCTCTTGTTGTCTCCCATTTGTTCTTCACTAAAGAAAATTTACTTTTTAAAAAGGCATCTGATGAGAAACTTATTGTGGTTTGTGATTTGTTGGATATTTATGCAAAGGCTTCAGGTCAGTTTAAAAATTTTAGCAAGTTGGCTATTTTATTTAGTGCAAATGTCCATAATTTGGTTCAAAACTCTATTTGTCAATTGTTACAAACCAAGTTGTGGGAGAGAGTTGTGGAGCATTGATTACGTCATGATACTTCTATCTCTCTCAATCAATTTGGTTTCATGCCGGGTTGTTCAACTATGGAAGCGATCTTTTCATTTAGCTTGAGGAGAAATATAGAGAGAGAGAAAAAGATCTACATGGTTTTATTGATTTGGAGAAAGCTTTATGATAGTGTTCCAAGAGAGGTCTTATGAAATGTGTTAGAACAAAAGAGGGTATCTATTAGGTACATACAAGTATTGAAAGATATGTATGAAGGAGAGGACTATATGTGCATAGTGGGAGGAGGACAAGAGATTTTGATTTCTCAATTTACACATACACCAATCCATATAAGCCTTTACCTTTTTTTTTTAGTTTAGATGTTTGACATATAACATATAGATTATATAGTAGATGATGATGTGTGTGATGATGATGATATTATTAGATAGATGAGAGAAGGAGAGTCAATAGAAAAGAAAAACTTGAAAAAAGAACTAGAGTCAAATAATGGTAAGTTAAGTTAAGTAGAGAAGAATAATGCATGCACATGTTCAAGTGAAAAGAGGTGATAGAGATAGAGTTAGAATGAAGTAGTTTGAATTGAATTAAAGTAATCACTTTAAATATCATCACTCGATCCTTAGGTAGATGATGATGATGATGGGGATGTGAAGGATTATTAGTCATAGGATTAAAGTTGAAAGTGAAGTGTGAAGTGTGTGCCAAGAGTTTTATGTAAGTAAGATTCCCAAAAAAAAGAAAAAAAAACAAATTTTACCTATGTATATACCCATATATGGTATATGTGAGTGAGTGAGTGAAAAAGTAAGAAAGAGAAGAGAATAAAGATAGAGATGAGAAGAGAATGAGAATGTTAAGAATGTTACATGGATAAAAGATAAAGTGGAGAGTAAAGAAGAAAGGAAAAAGGAGGAAAGAAGAGAGTGGAAATTGAGAGAGAGAAGAAGAGAGTGAGGTGGTTTGGTCATGGTGGTCATGGATATGCTCCGATTAGACATAGAGAGCAGATTAGGAGAGAGATAGAAGAAAAAAAAGAAAAAAAGAAAAAAAAAGGAGAGGAGTAATATTGGAGTGAATAACAATATAATAAAAATTTTAAAAATGGAACCAAAAGAGAGAGGTGGATAATGAATATTTATATTTTTAAAATTTTTATTTTTTTTTGATAAAGTTATATGAGTTTGACAATATTGGTACCTATTAGGCTTATCAACCCGAATTGGTTAGAATAAGCAGGAGATTTTGAGTTATATTAGGGACTGAATTTGGCAGAAATTGCAATCTCGAAACAAAAAGTTACTATCGAGGGTTGGGAAAGAGGTCCTTGTTATATTAGGGACTGAATTTGGCAGAAATTGCAATCTCGAAATAAAAAGTTACTATCGAGTGTTGGGAAAGAGGTCCTTCTAAAGACGGTTGTCCAAGTGACGCCTAACAATGCTATGAGCGTCTTTCTATTGCATGGTGCTCTTTGTTTTGAGATTGAGACATTGATGAATGCATTGTGGTGGAGGAGTGCTCAAGGACAGAATTAAGGTGTTCACTGGTTGTCATGGAAACATCTCTGTCAGCATAAAAGTGAAGGAGGGTTGGGGTTCAAGTTGTATGAATTCAATCTATCTATGTTGGGGAAGCAAGGCTAGAACTTTGTTAAATGCCTTCATTCTTTGATATCTCATATTCTAAAGGCTCGTCATTTTCCAAATTGCTGTCTCCTTAAGGCATGTTTGGGTAGCAATCCCAGCTTCACTTAGCGTAGTATAATGGCTACTCAGAAGTTGGTTCGACAGGGTTCTAGGTGGAGAGTGGGTCAGGGTCATGACTTTGTTGTATGGGTGGACCCATGGATGTTAAATCATCATTCGCCATGTGTCTTCTGTACCAATGAACTGCAGGGGTGTTTATGTGGTGGCAAATTTGATGCTGGATTCTCCGCCTCAGTGGAAACTGGATTTAATAGAATCTCTGTTCACTCCTAGAGATAAAGCTCTTATCTATAGTGTCCCTTTGTGTTCTAGGCATGTTAATGATGAACTTATTTGGTGGCATGAAGATAGGGGCACTATTCAGTTAGAAATGCTTATTGAGTTCTTGTTTCTCATGAGTTCCAGCATGGTGCATCTCCTTCTAAGTAAATGTGGCAGAATCTTTAATCTTTGAAGGCCCCTCCTAAGGTATTTAATTTTGCTTGGTGAGCTTATGCTAATGTTATTCCTACTACTGATTTACTTCGTTCTAAGTTTATTGATGTCCCGGTTGTTTGTCCGTTGTGTCAAGTTGCTGCTAAGTCTATTTTTCATATCCTTATGTTGAGACTGCTAGTTGGCTTCCCATATTGGTCTTATAATTGGTCCTACAAATTTCTTTAATTGGACAGGATTAATTTTTTCCAGGATTTTAAAGGAAAACGCTAGCTTGGACCTGGTCATTTGCGAGTGTATTTGGTCTCACAAGAACAATTTGGTCTGGAAGGGTATTTAATGCACTCCATTACAGTGGATACAATTTGCAATGAGTTACTATCATGAATTGGTGGCGGCTAATCAAATTCATTCTAGTGAAGGGTCAGCCTCTACAGCTAGAGTGGTTAGATGGGAAAACCCTTCGGGTAATGTGATCAAGGTTAATGTGGCTGCAGCCACAAATGTTGGGCCTAATTTTTCTTTGGTGATGGTATGGTAGCTCGGAAAAGCGGTGGTGCACTGTTGGGTGCCAAATCAACTCGTCTTCCCCGGTCCCTCTCTCCAGCAATAGCTGAAGTCATGGGTATCAAGGAGGCTCTAAGTTGGGTCAAGCAAAAGGGTTGGAATGGTGTCCTTATCGAGTCTGATGCGTTAATGGTTATATCTACGCTCACTCATCCTTTGGGTCTAGTTCTTATTTTGATGTTCTTATATTTGTTTGCCTCTCTATTGCATTAGAGATTGGTTTTGTTTCTTTTAGCTTTGTGAAACGTTTTGCGAATGTTGTGGCTCATTCACTTGCCAAAGCCACACATTTTATGCTAGACGTGGGAGAGTGGGATTGCTTGCGCTCTCATTTTATTTTGGATGCTTTGGTAAATGACTGTTGCTAGTAATGATATTTCCTCCTTTCAAAAAAAAAAAAAGGGGTAAATTTTATTCATTATAATTAGGAATGATAATAGGGTGGGTCGGGCACAAATCGCTCTCATCGTCCTCATCCTACAGGAAATCAAGATCGGTGTAGGAACTGCCTTACTGGGAAGCAAGGTAGGATGAGTTTTCCTACATAGATTTTTCTTTTTATTCTTTTATTTTTTAATTTAATTTATTGTTATATAATATAAATTTATTTATTAAAAATAAATTATAGGTTAATAATATAAATTTTATATATAATCTTAATAATACATATATTTTAAATTATAAGTTAAGAATATAAGTTTCAATATATATATATATATATATGATGGTATTCATGGATTTTTCATAAGGGTCTGGACCTGTAAGATAAGAGAAAAAACACCGGATGGGTTAACTTGGACAATCTCTCTAATGTTTAAGTCAGTATAGGTACTAAGTAGAATATAAAATTTAATGAAGAGAACAATATACGTGAATGTGGAGGTTTAAACTCTCTATATAGATATACTCCTATTTAGAGTAGAATTTAGTACTTGAGATAGGATTCTTATTTTGAACGAAGTCTAATGAGAGTGGGATTCATAATCCCTATAAAGGTGGGATAATTATTTTTAATGGATAATGTTTATATTGGATTAGAATTCATATATTTTAAGGTGGTACTATATATATATATATATATATATATATTGAAAGAGTTAAAATATTTAAATATAAATATATAAATTTTTTTTAATAAATAATATGTTATGATACTTCTCTCCACTCTACCTTGTATAATATTAAATTCGAGATAGAATTAAGAAAATTTAATTGAGATCGAAATGAATTGGATTGAGTTGGGAAGGATTGCCTTCCCTAATTATAATTCAAAGGTATTAATTAGATGTATTGATATAAAAGGCTAATAAATCGACCCGGCTAAAGCTCACCCATCAAAGCTTGGAACAGGGTAGAGCTTGCCCATCCAATCTCAAAAATTGACACCTAGAGAGACCGAGCTCTGAGGAGAGCTCTGAGAATGTTCTGAACTATTTCAAAGAGATTGGATAAATCAGAGAGATCAGTACTCTCTTCGAGTTCAGACT
The DNA here is from genome assembly GCF_030052815.1 of Hevea brasiliensis. Lineage (NCBI taxonomy): Eukaryota > Viridiplantae > Streptophyta > Magnoliopsida > Malpighiales > Euphorbiaceae > Hevea > Hevea brasiliensis. The sequence continues at coordinate 24,566,972 of NC_079495.1, read as the reverse complement.
AAGCGAAGACCATGCCAATGATTACACCTAATTCCCAACATAATCTAAGGATGATTACCGTTACAACTTAAATAGGAAATCGATGAAGATCTGGCCAAGATTTCATCCCAATCACTATATAAACAAGGTAAAGCTTCAGAAACAAGTATACAAACAAAATACTCACTTTCATTATACTAAGTACTCGATTCATAATCCTATTACTGACTTGAGCATCAGAGTGGTTGCCAACCACCACTAGCTCTTACTTGTTCTTTGATTTTAGGAGACCCTCAATCTGGGCAAGCTCAACATCTAAGAAATTCATAGTAACATCAATTAGCGTTGTTTGTGGGAAGAAACCACCGGTTGTTTTTTCCTCCACTTTCTCATTAGAATTTTGTTCGTGGTTTTCTCTAGAAAATTTTTTTATTTCATTCATAACAGTTTCATGGATGACGTAAATTCAAACTCCGGAAAAACACCTTCAGAAATTTTTGGGGACATGGATGCTTTGCCAATGGCAATAGACTCACAACCAAATGTGGCAGCCCATGGAACCCAGCCAATCTCATATCCCGATTCTATGATCAAAAGAATCAAGGAAATGGAAGCTATGCTAGAATCATTGAAGAGAAAATATGAGCAAATATTAAGGGAAGCATCCCTGATACACGAGTGATAATACCGCCACCTTCACCTTTCGTAATCAGCATACCATCTGGAAAGCCAGTCAGAGAAGTGAAATCTAGAAATAATAAGGGCAAGGCAAAAGAGAGTTTATTCCAATGATGACGAATCAGACTCTGAACAAAAGTGCTCTTAGCCAGAAAATTGCATGGGCAATCAAGAAGTTCCAGAAGAATTCTCACGATAATGATTATGGAATGGGAGATGGTTCACCATTGAGTAAAGAAATATTATCAGAAGTTTCTCCACCAAAATTTAAATTACCAACTCTAAAAATATATGATGGGACCTCTAACCCCAGGAGCCACGTGGCAAATTTTTGCACAATGATGCTTTTATAGAATGTTAATAATTTTATTTTATGCAGGGTATGCTAATAAGACTAGCCCAGAAGTGGTATCAAAGGCTCCTAGATGGTTCTATAAAGAACTTAGAGTAGCTGGCAAGCTCATTCAAGCAGAAATTTGCAAGCTGCATACCACCCAAAAAACTATCATCAAGCAGAAATTTGCAAGTTGCATACCACCCAGAAAACTATCATCTGACCTTAGGAAGATCTGACAAGCATAAGAAGAATCTCTCAAGGAGTATGTATCCAGGTTCAACACAGAGGACATCCAGATAGAAAACCTTAAACACGAAACAGCCTGCGAAGCGATAAAAAAGGGATCTAGAAATAATAGATTTGTGGATTCCCTAATAAAAAATTCAGCTTTAAACTATGAGCAACTATGGAATGAGCAAAGAAGTACATCAGGTTGGATGATGAAAGAATAGCCTTGAAAGAGGAAAGGCGCGCTGGCTAAAGCTTATAAAGCAGATATGAAAAAAGATGCAGTGATCAGCGAGCTTATGTTTCATACTCCAAAATCTCTCGATGAGATCGATATAGCTTTTACATGCTATTGATAGAATATAGAGCCCAGGTATTAATGTGGACATAAAAGATTGGCCAAGAATCAAATGGCTACAGAAAATGAAACCAGAAACTATAAATTCAGGAGATAAAAAGAAGTATTATTGTTTTTATGACGATCACAGACATACCACAGATGAATGTCGACAGTTAAAGGATGAAATCGAAAGACTCATTCAATAAGGAAACCTTAAAAGGTTTGCTAAGACAGAAGTAAGATAGGAAAAATCAAAAGATAGGAGCCAAGAAAAAAAAGATAAAGAATAGCCCATTGGAGTCATCAATGTCATAGCAGGAGGACTAGGAGGGCATAAAAGTAACGGTAAAAGTGTAGCCAAGGCTCTCAGCTCAAAAAATGTATTTTTCATCGACACGAAATCCATCTCCAAGGATCCGATCAATTTTTAGCCAAAAAGACTACAAAATATTAAAAGACCAAATTCTGACCCTCTGTAATTAATATTTTGTTAAACAAGTACATGGTATGAAGAGTTTTTATCGATACAAACAGTTTGGTCAACCTGATCATGTTGGAAGTTTACGAATAGCTAGGATTGAAGAAAGCAAATCTCATAAAGTAATGTTCCCCTTGGTTGGACTAAGAGATAAGACCATGCCAGTAACTGGAACCACAAATTTAACAGTAATCTTAAGTGATGAAATCCATAAGCATATAATATATGCAGAGTTCATAGCAGTGGACATCCCACTATCCTACAATGCCATCTTGGGATAACCAATTTTAAACAGTAATAACATCTTAATTAACATGAATTGTTTGTGTTTGAAACTTCCAGCACTAGGTGGAATAGCCGTGGTTAGGGGGAGCCAAAAATCAGTCTAGGAATGCTATAACTGATCTTCAAAAGTAGTAGGCAAGGTCACACTATCAATTGATCTCTAGGAGAACCAGAAAGCAACATCTCTTCAGAGCCGACAGATCAAATAGAAGAGATCAAGCTCCACATAGGAAAAAAGATCAGTATCGGTACCGCGCTGTGAAGACCAAATAAGGATGAGGTCATCAAAACGCTTGCTGAGAGATCGTCCACCTTTGCTTGGAATTCAAAAGAAGTGCCAGGAGTAGATTCGACAGTTATGGTTCACAGCCTCAATATTGACCCGAACACTAAACTAGTACAACAAAGAAAAGGACAATTGTGACAAATAGGCAGTAAATCATTATAGAGGAGGTCCAAAAGCTATTAAAAATAGGTCTCATAAGGGAGGTCAAATACCCAACATGGCTAGCGAACGTGGTCTTAGTTAAAAAGATGAATGACAAATGAAGGATGTGTGTCGACTTTATCGACCTCAATAGAGCATGCCCAAAAGACCATTACCCTCTACCAATAATTGATAAGCTAGTTGACTCCACAGCAGGATATTCTATTTGCTCTTTAGTAGATGCCATCTCAGGGTACCACTAGAGAAAGATGGATCCCAAAGACGAGGAGAAGACAACATTCATCACAGACATGGGCATCTTCTATTATAAGGTAATGCCATTTTGTCTTAAAAATGCAGGTGCAACTTACCAAAGGTTGGACACAAAAATATTTAAAAAGCTAATTGGCGAGATGGCAGAGATATACATAGACGATAGGATCATAAAGAGCAAAAATCTAGGAGATCATCCAAAAGATATTGCATAGACATTTGAAATATTCAATAAAGTTAGAATGAAGCTGAACCTAAAAAAATGCACGTTCAAAGTCAAAGCAGGAAAATTCTAGGATTTTTAATCTCAAAAAAAGGAATAGAGGCCAACCTTGAAAAAATCAGAGCCATTATGAAAATGAAGCCACCAAGAAGCATCAAAAAAATTCAGAGATTAAACGGGAGAATAACAGCGCTTAGGCATTTTATGTTGTGCTCAGCAACGAAATGTCTGCCATTCTACAAAGCATTCAAAGCAAGAAAGAGCTTCAAATAGAGAGAAGACTGTCAAGTAGCTTTCGATGAACTTAAAATTTTTTTAACAAATCCTCCTCTATTGGACTCACATAGACAAGGCAAGATCCTGCATCTTTATCTTGCAGTGACCAAGGAGACTGTGAGCTCGATTTTGGTGAGAGAAAAAGACGAATAGCGAAAACCAATTTACTATACAAGCCCAGTCCTGAAAGGAGCCGAACTCAACTATTCGACCTTAGAAAAATTAGCATTTGCCATACTCTTAACAGTAACAAAGTTAAGACCATACTTTAAGTCCTACACCATCGAAGTACGCCCAAGTTACCCCTTAAGAAAGATCATGGATAGGCCAGACACGTCAGGTCACTTATCCACTTAGTTAATAATATCGGGAGCCTGCGACATTAGGTATGTTCTCGAATAGCCCTAAAGGCACAGGTCCTTGCTGATTTCATTGTCTAACTCATATCATTTTCAGAAGCAAAAATAGAGCAAAAGGCAAAATGGAGAGTTTGGGTCAACGGAGCAACAAGTACCAGCAGATCCAAAATTGGGATCATTTTGGAAGGCCTTCAAGGCATAAAACTTAAGTATGCCACACGATTAAACTTCCAAGCTACAAATAATGTAGCTAAGTATGAGGCCATGTTGATCACTTTACTCATAATCAAAGAGGTAAGAACCCCTAATGTCACTATATATTATAACTCTCAGTTGGTAGTGAATCAATGTCAGGGTAACTTCTAAGTGCGAGACTCGAACCTGGGGAAGTATGAAGCTAGAATACAGTAGATGATAGCCCAAATCTGGTCCAACTTTGGAGATGTCACAATAGCACAAGTCCCTAGAGGAGAGAACTATGACGTCGATGCCCTAGCTAAAATAGCAGCAGTAGAGGTGTAGCACCTATCTCAACGAGTACACCTTGAAGAAATAAGTCAACCAATAATTAACCAAAAAGAGATCCTCCTAATAGACATCGATTCAACATGGATGTCCCCGATTTTCGATTATCTCGAGTATCGGATATTGCCTGATAAACCTTTGGAGGCGAAGAAGATAATACAAAAGTCATCAGGTTAAAGCGTTCTCAATGGTCAACTCTATAGTTAGTCTTTCACACAGCCATGGCTAAAATGCATCTTACCCAAAGAAGGAGTAGCAGTCCTGATCGATATTCATGAAGGACTATGTGGAAGCCATGAAGGAGCTTGGATAATCACTAAAAAAGCATTCTGACAAGGGTACTTTTGGCCCACAACAGTAGACGATGTTAAGAATCTAGTTCAGCAATGTAGGAAATGCCAGGAGCATTGTTTCATCCCCTAAACTCTCGTAAGGAAGTTGATAACAATTAGAAGCCCTTGGCCATTCTACCAGTGGGGAATAGATGTACTCAGACCATTCTTAAAAGCTCCTAGATCCAAACAGTACATCATTATTCCCATAGACCACTTCACTAAATGGCCTAAAGCAAAAGCAACACACCAACAAGGCCATATCTTTTGTCAAGAAGAACATCTTTTGCTGTAACGGTATCCCTAAAGTCATCATCACAGACAATGGAACTCAGTTTGAAGGACATAAATTCAGAGGATTTTGCATAGAATGGGGAATCAATCTCATATTTACTTCAACATATCATCCACAGTCCAATGGCATGAAAAAGGTCACCAATGAACTATCTTAATCGGACTAAAAAGAAAACTAGAAAAAGCCAAAGGGTAGTGGCTAGAAGATCTCCCATTTGTACTATGGGTGTTCTGAACTACTCTCAGATCAGCAACTAGTGAAACTCCTTTCTCCTTAGCATATGAATTAGAGGCAGTAATCCCCACAGAGATCAGCATCGTAAGCTCCTGAACAGAGAATCCAGAAGCAGCAATGAACAATGAAAACTTCAGATTCAATCTTGATCTAGCAGAGATAGTAAGAGACTAAGCTTTCATCAAGATGGCAAAATATCGTCAGAGAATGATAAGCATGTATAAACAAAAGGTAAAACACAAATCCTTTACTGTTAGCGATCTAGTTATGAAAAGACTGGATACATCAGGAGACACAACAGGAGCAAGAAAGCTAAGTAGCAACTGGGAAGGACCATATGTAATTTTAAAAGTTATCCGCTCAAGAGCTTATGAGATCACTTACCTAGGTAGGAATGAACTCCTACTGGCATGGAAAGTTTGCAAGTTGAAAAAGTATTATCAATAAATAAGTTCAGATTTAGTTTTTAATAAGTCACTCGATCTCAGAAAAGACATCCTATCCACAAACATAATCGCTAGTCTCCAAAAAGATTGAAAGCAGAGCACAAACCTCATTCGAGGTGCAAAGACCTCATCCAAGGAATAAAGACCTCATCCGAGGTGCAAAAAGCTCATCCGAGGCACAAAGACCTCATCCAAGGCACAATTCTCGCCATATCTCACTTAGCCATACCAAGCTCTCAGTAACAAAAATTAGTTATCCTACGGAAGGTTTAGATTTCTAAAGAATTTTTCGACCAAGTGCAAAAAAGGACAATCTTCTGGACAAAAGATAATAGGTTAGTATAAATAATCTCAAACAAAGAAGAAAGGTTGGAATAGCACCCATATTTCATTAATAAAAAGAGGAAAGTATAGTCATTTGGCAGGTAGATCCCTACCCGCCTCTACATCATCATTTACACTCACAGAGCCCCTAGCCTCCTCATCCTCACTCTCACTCTCGGCTTTAGCACCAAGGGCGAGCTTCTCAAGCTAGGAGAAGTCTTCATTTGGGTAATGCTTCAGCAACTTGGTAAGAAGGCCATTGTGGGCTTGCACATAGGCACTGGCCTCCTTTTTAATTACTTCATTTTCTTTTGCTTTAAGCTCTTTGAAAAATTTAGCCAGGTCAGTAGCCTAACTCACCTTGGCATCCTCCAGATCTTTCTATAGCCGAGCCACATGCTCCTCGAAAGGTTGCACTTGCTCCTGTAGCTCTTGCACCTTGGCACCAGCAATGGTCAAATTATTTTTAAAGGCTATAACTTCGGTGACTGCCTTTAACATTTCCCACTTGAGGCGGTTTACCTTTTCCTTTACCATATGTTGGGTGGCAATCGCCTCCAAGCTCAAGTTCATGGATTGATTGAGGAGATTGTCAATACTCTCCGGACCCATCTGAGCTCGATCTTTCGGAAGGCATAGGGTCGCAGTAGTAACCCTAACCAAGTCGATGTTGCCCTTCACAGACCAGTTCCTCTCCAGAGACTAGGAAAGATGAACCACCCCCCGAAGTGGTAGAAACCGGTGGTTGACTCTAAGGTCGATCTTGAATTGGAGGCGCTCCAATGTCAGTAGGCTCATTTTAAATTCGACCCGGCGAGCTCCTCTTCAGCTTGGGCCCTCTTCTGCGACTGCTAATCTCCCACCTTTGCAGCAGTGGTTTATTTCTTCTAGAGAACTCATTTGGCGAGCTCCCTTTTCCTCTTTTTTGTAGCTCTCTCATCCTCGGTCCTTGCCATATCTACACATAAAAAGCAGTTAGTGAGTTCATACTGAGTCAAAAGAGTAAGAACTAGGTTTTTGCCCTTTCCAAGCCCAAGATCGAAAAGTTGCAGGAGAACATTATCACCAGCCACTACGTTGGCCAACCACCACTTCAGTTCAGCACTCACAACATCGGCTTTTAAAAACTGATAGTTGTTAGCTTAACTTTTTAACTCTGTTACCACCGCCTCTTCATCAAAATTTAGGACAATGTTTCCTCGAGGCCTTTGAGCCAAGTGATTCTAGCTCCTTAGAACACCCTCAAAACCACACGGATTTTTGCTTCGAAGCACAAAGAATTTGTCTTTCCCATTCTTTCAAAAAGATGAGAGTTCAGTGAAAAGCCCATAGTTCGGCTATGCCTAAAAGAACCAATATTTTTTATTTTTTCACTGCCTGAGGAAATGAAGATCAGCAAAGGTTTTTAGCCCAGCATAGACCTCGGAAGGCCACTAGTATTCACCAGGAGTTTGGATGGAGTTGAGCTACATAAATGTGATGATAATTCAGCACATCCTTATGAAATTGCTTCAAGGGAAATCACAGACCGGCCTTTAATTATTGCTCGTAAACTATAATCGAGTCTCCTTCCTTGAAACTGTGATTGACGCAAAAATCCCCATGGCACTTGATCAGCTCAAACATATCCCTCGAGAGGTTGAACTCCTCGCTTATTCAGTTTAGATCGGAGGATAGCAGAACTGATGTAACCTAATCCACTGGCAATGATTCTTTTCTTGGCTTCTGAGTTGTCTTTTTGCTAGGACCAACAGAGTTATGAGGGTTTGGCTCGGTCTACACTTCGTTCAGCTCACCCCACCCATTAGTTCCCACATTATTATCAGAGCTCTACAAAAATTGGACAGACGGGTATTCGCCGTTCTTTGACTATCGGTCTCACTCATTCTCAAAAAGGGAAAAATAGCAACAAAGGAGAACAAAACAGACAAGAAGTAAAAGGCACTACCTTTTTTTGTAGTAGAAGAAACTTTGTCGGAGTCTCGCTAAAGTCACAAAGTCATCGGCTGAAAAAAATCAAGAGAATTCAGAGAACAAGATAAAAGCAAAACTGGCACAGGAGACACATATATATAATGGAGAGCATTAAATGACAAAAAATTCAAATCACCACCAAAACCGTCGCCTCGAACACCAAAAATAGTCATTTATCTCTTTGCAGCTTTCGAGAGACGAGCGATCACTGCTCATCGAGTTTTGAAAAGACACATCTTCTAAACCTAAAGATTCAAACTTGGCGAGGAGACTAATGATATAAAAGGCTAATAAACCAACTTAGCTAGAGCTCGCCCATCCGAGTTTAGAATCGGTCAACCCGCCCATCCAAGCTCGGAACCAAGCAGAGCTTGCCCATCCGATCTCAAAGACTGACACTTAGAGAGACCAAGCTCTGAGGAGAGCTCTGAGAACGTTCCGACCTATTTTGAAAAGATTGGACAAATCAGAGAGATTGGTACTCTCTTCGAGTTCGGACCAAGCGAAGACCATGCCAATGATCATACGTAATTCCTTGCATAATCTAAGGATAATTACTGTTACAACTTAAATAAGAAATTAGAGAAGATTTGGCCAAGATTTCATTCCAATCACTCTATAAACAAGGTAAAGTTTCAGAAATAGGTATGCAAACAAAACACTCACTTTCGTTATACTGTACTCGATTCATAATCATATTACTAACTTGAGTGTCAGAGTGGTTGTCAATCACCACTGGCTCTTACTTGTTATTTGATTTCAGAAGACTCTCGATCCTATCAAACCCAACATCCAAAAAATCTACGGCAACATCAGTTTATGATTTCCAATTTAATTAGATGGCATCATTAGGCATGCAAGGCTTTTGTTTCGCTGGATACGCAAACGCAAGGTGTCTCCATATGTATCATGCTTTTCCCTTGCCGACCAACAAAGTATGTGGCAAACGCGCAAAATTGGGGTTAGATCAACTAATCTGGGCCCACATTATTAGAATGTGTTATCAATCATCATCTAAATTCTATGATCCTGGCCGTTCATCGTAAATTATAGGTCACTCGTATCTGCAATGATTAATCACTAATTTTAATAACGAAGTCAATTCTATCTCACATGGATGTGCCTCTAATCATTCCTGCTTTAATTTGCATAAATACATTATTAAATTTAATGGTTATATATATATATATATATAAACTTAATCTATTATTTTTTTCAATTATTATACTTTTATATTCATCATTAATATTTATTTTTTAAAATAATAATTTCATTAAATTATAAATTATATATATATATATATATATATATATATATATATATATATATATATATATATATATTATTAACATTTTTGTTTAATTTCATTGATAATTTTTAAAAGTAATGGTATATGTGGTTACATTAATGTAAACGAGTTACAATGTAAGAAGATTAAGCTTATATAGAGGATCTTCTCTTTCTTTTAAAAAGATAGAAGAAAGTCTTATTTTCTCATCATATGATTGTTTTTTGTTTGGCAAAATATTTAGGAGAAATTACATAATTCTTGATATTTTTAAACTTACTTTTAATTTAAATATATCTAACTTAATGAAACTACAATATATATTCCCTTATAAAAGTTAAAAATAAGCTTTTTAAAAAAAAAATTAAAAATTACATTTTAATAATATAACTAAAACTCGAAATATAAAAAGTAATATATATATATATATATAGAGGGTGGGTGGCCATTGGAAAATGTCATTTTAATTAGCGTTTTTTTATCACTTATGTTATCGTGTATTAGCGAGCCAATTGAAATATGTCAGATACACTAGAATATCAATTGAATTGGCATTTTCAATAAGAGCAATGCTAAATAGCTCAATTTGAGCTATCTCAAATGGTACTAATGCATGTAATTTTACTCTTATACCCTTAAAAGAAAGAGAAGAAACAGCTTAAAAATTGGTTCAAAGCTTGGAGTTAGTGAGTTAGCTCATTTCATGGCTCATGCAAAGAAAAGTGAGCATGCAACAAGCTATTATTGCTTACAACCATGCACACCATTCAAAAACTGATGATTCGAGGAGTGCGTCTATTGCATTAATGCATGCACATATGAGCTACTGCAAGCAGCAGTGTTGAGCTGGCATAATGGATTAGATCGCAAAGAAGAATTAGATTGCAGAGAAGAATTAGATTGCAGAGAAGAAGGCTAATTCATTCTCTATATTTGTCTTCCTTAAAGGGTTTTCATTCTTTGTTTTTCCTTTTAAAGTTGATTCATTCTCTCTATTTTTTTCAATTTTATGATGGGGGGAGGGGTTAAATGAGGGAAGGTCATATCGTAGGCAATTGTTTGATGAGATATTTGAATTGTGACGCCCCTTACCCGTCTACATTGTAGCTGAGCAAGGCGTGCTACATTCGGTGCCAAAGTAGATCTTATCTTGTCTTATACCATAGTGATTTAATTTGTATTTATTCATATTTGTCCATGTATTGAATTTTTTTTTTATGGAGACCCGGACAGAGTCTCCTCTGTTTTATTATCGTATGGCGAGTTGCACCATTCACCTATTAGAATAGTTCATTTCCATTTCACCTTTCCATATATCATATCATATCATCTTTACTCATAAAAATTTCAAGTAAATATATTTCATTCATTCATATAAAATTCATATACAATAATAAAATTCATATACAATAATTTACAAGGTATTTACAATCACAAAATAAATTACATCATTTACTTATGTACAATGAACAAAATACAAAATTTAGATACACATGGGCCCTACCAAAAAATAGATGCTGAGGTGACACGTCACACTACTACAAAGTCTGCTCCAACTCACTGTCTGGACTGGTCATGTTCACCAGTATCTATGCGATGGAAAAACCAACGTGCTAAGCATAACGCTTAGTGGTGCATAAATTAAAGTAGAAATAACTAAATAATCAAGGATAATTATTTCATGTATTATTTCGTAAAGAAATATAAATTTCATAGATTTTGAGTCATTTACATATTTACTAAACTTTGGGAGCAAATAAATTTATCATGATCTTTTCTGTTTACTTATTTCATATTCAGTCTTATTAAGTTCATATTGGTGCCCAAGTAACATATGACAGACTATAAAGACTGGATATATGGAAGTATACTAGTTAGACATTCGTATATCTATCATGTATATATCAGTCATGTCAGGCACAAGGCCAGCGGACAGGCATAAAGCCAGAAATCATATCAGGCACAATGGCCAACGGGTAAACATAAAGCCTGTAGAATAACCATATCAGACATATATTGTCTATCAATATTTATTCATGTGGGCAGTACTACAATTTGTAATCCCTAATTGGTATAACAATTGATCCATGCTATATATATATAAGTTTAGATATACTTTGGGCAAGGTAGTATTATTAAATATTTATGGACTTATTATTTCACGTTATGCATAATTAGTGCTCTGTAGCAAATCCATGTTATTTGGAAAATCATTTAGGTAACTTATATGTCATGTATCAAATAATTTCATAAACATTTCTTTAGGTCCTGATTCTGTCTCCTATATTTGTCTAGCAATTTGGCTAAGATGTAGGGTCTGTTTGACCACACTTCCTTCATGGAAGTTGTTCCTCTATATCTTATCTTCATTTTCCTTTTTGAATCATGTCATTTGATGTCACACCCTACTCCTTCATAAGGCATAACATGATCCCGTAGTACACCTAATGAATTACCTTACTTTACCTACCAATAACCTATTAAATATATTACAAGGGATTTTAAAATAATTTTCATTCATTTTTAAGTTGGTGGGTAATTTATATCAAGTATTAAAAACCTTTAACTGACACTAAGTCATAAATCAAATTCTCGATTAAAATCTGGTGTTACAAAAATTTTTCTAAATTTCGACAAAGTGCCGACTGTATTTTGATAAAATAGTTCTTCAAACCTGAAAGGAAAAACACTTCCAATATGTTTTCTCAACCACAACTCCAATACAAATCAATTTCATCTCAATTCCATACAAGAACTCAGTTCGTAATCAAACGCAATTTATTTTAAACCAATACTGAAACATCTCATTTCAGTCTCACAATGTTAAATGTAAGAGAAATAATTGATCATTCACAAAATACAAAAATTTAAATAATCACATTCATTGGGTATTAAAATTGGTATAACAAAACTTTGTAGGGGAAATAAAATCTCAAATTAATATTACAATAATTTTCATTCCATTACATACTAAAATAATGTTACAAGAATTTTGTACAACTGCTCAAACAAATTACATATATATAATTACATGCATACATCAAAATCTACATACAATGGTATACCTATAATATACCCGAAACTAACCTCAATGAGTCTTCAAGGCGCAACTACAGAAAATCTCACTCAGCTGCTCTATCTTTACTTTGACCTGTGACAGCATACAAAGTTATCGCTTAGTGGTGAACTCAGTGGTGTACAACTATAATTTAAAACATAATACACAATACCTTGACAAAATTTTAGCAAGAATTTGGAAATCTTGAAATTCATCAAAATTCCAAAAAAATCAAAATATTCATTGCCAATAATATAAATCATTTGTTAAAATGACTTTGCTCAAGGATTTCAATTTATCAAATCATAACTGAACATTTAAAATAATTCCAGCAATTTATGGAAATAAATATAATTTCAATAAAATCAATTATGCATAAATCCCATTTGAAATCACAATTTTTACTATTTAAAACCCATTCTTTATCCACTAACTATGCAAGACTAATCCATAAGGGCCATCTTCAGGACTATTCTAACTCCCTACGGTCGAGGAGGTTGAATCGGGATTCTAACTCCCTATGGTCGGGGAGGTCGAATCATCGTGCACAGTACACACCACAATAATGCAACTTTTGAAAGGGCTACTGAAAAACTTCGATCTAACCTCTAATAAGAGGAAAATCTAAGCCTGTGCACATACCATGGTAATAAAAATAAAGCTAACTCCATTGTCTCTTCAACAAATGAAAGAGACGGGTAATAACCTAGTCAAGTATTTATAGTGAGATATAAAACAATATCATGAATTTCTTTGTCCTTTTTGTGAGCATAAATCACAACACAATTCAATTCAAAGTCAATTCCAATATCCAATAATTTTTATGCTCATCACAATTCAAAACATAAATTTGTATTTTTCCTTGCAAATCCCATTTCAATCACAACTTTCAAACTGAATTCATTCAATCCATATCAAGAATAAAATCATAAGTTAATCATTTTCCCACAATTAAACTCATTTATACCATAACACATTTTAATAATTATTGAAATAAATTCAATAATTAGTAAACATAATACATAAAGAAACTAAAATCCTTTAACCAAATAAAATATGCAAAACTTTAACAATGTAAAACTAGTTGTGCACAAACCTCTTTGTTGACTAGTTTACTCCAAATTTCGATTTTTCTTTGAAGATCCCTTTCTAGTCTCTTTTTCAACTGAAATACACAGTTTAGTATTTCAGTACCATATCTCAGAATAAATCCATTAATTTATTTCATGCCTACTTAGTTGTAGCCTTAAATTTGCTTAAATTGGTATCCTTTGAATTTTGCATTTTGGGGTTACTATTCATTACACTATTCAAGTCAAAATGTTGACTTTTTCATACTAAATAGGTTTGTTAATTCTAATTGCACCCATATACCACATTTTGGGTGTCAATTTTGTTGGCATTGATTGCCAATTCAATTTCTAATTTTCCTAGGTGCAAATCCAAAATTTTAATTTTGGTTCACTGTTTTCTACTGTTCTATTGGTCTGGTTACTGTAGCAATTTGGCTAAGTGTCCTTCATCAAAGTTGTTCCTTTTTGTCTTATCTTTAATTCTATTTTTGAATCACTCTATTTGGAGTTTTGTAGCCCAAGATATGATCATTTTTCTAAGGCTGGCCAAATTAGTTCAAACCCAAAATTCTAGGCACTTTCTTGGTTCTGGCAGTTTTGGTGTGCTAATTGCAACTCACTTTTTGGATAGGTTATGGTCAGAATTTGGATTTATGTTCTTTATAAAAGTTGTAGTTTTGTGTCTCATCTTTCCATCGGTATAAAATTCAGGTCATTTGGACCTTCCTACACCAAGTTATGGCCAAATGAATTGTTCATTTGGTTAGTCTGGTACAGTGACAGTGCACATTACCCGGATTTGACCTAATTGTTCACTATCTTAATGTCATTTTCTGGGCATGGTTTCTACACAAAATTTGTGGAATTATGTGTCTACTTTTATATCCAATTGGCCTCACACTAATTAGGTGGCAGAATTACATTTTTGGTTCTTGAAGTGGACCAAGGTCAAACTACCCAATTTGGGACAATATCACATTCCATTTCCAATCCAATTCCAAATTCAAACGCATGCCAATTGACTCCAAATTTGTTTTCATTTTATGTCTATTTATCCAAATTTTGACTTAGTCAAATTAGTTAATTGATTAATAATAATTTATAAGGTCATGCTTATATCACTTGTATGATGTCATTAATCCCCCTTTTTTTTCTTCACTTCTTTAATTTAATTATATATTTCAACATTTTAATTTCTCAAATTTTATTGGACAGTTAGGTCATGAGTTACCTTCAGGGATGAATTGACCAATTTTTCCCTCGCCGATCTGATCCGGTTTGCAAATAGTTTGATATTTCTTCCGGAACCCTGACCTAATTATTTGATCTAGTTCTCAACCTTTTTCTATGATTTTCACATTTCCCTTAGCTCCGCAATTTTTCCTAGGACTGCTGTGTCACAATGCCTCGTATGAATTTAGGGTTTTGACTGATCTCACAGTCACTTCCCGGTGTGGTCACCCATCGCTGTGACCCCCGGCTCATTTAACTTTTTACGCTCTGTTTTTCTTATTTATACTTGACGTTCTGGTAATCACTATTTATTTTCATTCAGGGCTTTTCTCAGTGACTTAAATATGATTCTAATTCTCTTAATTGTCCGGACCAACACCGGTCATCGGAACAGTGATTTGCACAGGACTATGCCTGTAAGGGTGTTACATTTGAAGTTTTAGAACTCAAGTTATAGTCAATTTTCAGACTGGTCCATTGACTCATTACTATTCTAGAACTAAGCAGATTCTGGAATCCCAACTTTATCCAGCCATTTGGATATGTTACAGTCATATTTAAGCCTAATGTCCTTCATATGAGTTGTTCCCCTATGTCTGAGGGTCACTCAAATTCAAGAATCACAATTTTTCAAGTTATGTAGGGTGAATTATGGCTAGTTAACTGACCTGGACTCATGAACCTTGTACTTTCAGGATTTCAGGTTCAGGTCAGTGTATTTGATTCCCATTTTAGGGTCCTTATACTGAAAATTTGAGGAAAGTTTCTAAATCAAAGTTGGAGTTCTATTTCTTAGGTTTCTAGAATAGTTTGTCTCATTCCAATTGGAGTTTCCTAATGGGAGATATGATATAAATACTGTTTTGGGGTCAAGTGCCATGTAGTTCAATTTTAGAATTTGGAATAATGACTTAGTCCTAGCAAATTGACCAAATTCCATTAGGTTCTGGATTTTGGTCAAACATCAAAATTATAGTTCTAGGTCTTATAGAGATTTTGGCTTTGGATTCATAGTATTTTAATTTTTTTGGACCAAGTTGTGACATTTTTGCCAAAACTGGTCAAATAGGTCAAAGTCTAGAATTTCAGGTCAGGTTCTGGTTCTAGTCAGAATTATTGACCTGAATTATTCTAGCAAATTGGTTGGGCTAGAGTCAGAATTGGGCTTTGTGTTCTTCATGAAAAATGTGCTCCTATGTCTAACCTTTCCAATGGTTCAAGAATTAGGTCATTCTGACATTCCTAGAGTGAGTTATGGCCATTTGAACATTTACTGTTCATATAGTCATTTTTCTAGGTCCAGCATATGGTTACCCGGATTCGAGCCAATTTTTGTTAGGTTCAGTTTTTGGGCAGAGTCTCTTGATGAAAAATGTGTCATTATGTCTTAGGTTTAATTTCCAATTGGCCTCACACCAATTCGAGCAATGTGGCTCTACTTATGGTCACATAACCTTGCTGGACTCATATGTCCAGAATCCTGCACAAAAATTTAATACTTCCAATCTTAATTCCACTCAACTACCAAACTTCAATCACATTCATGGCACTTCATATAGTCAAAAAATGGTCTCAAAAATATCAATTAAGCATAAATTCACAAAACCCCCAAACTTTGGGTCAAAACTCTAACTTTAATTTCTCAACTCATGCATAACATATGTAAACAACCATGCTACTCATATCTACATGTTAATTAACACTACTAAACACAATTATGTTCATCAATTCATCAAACTCCCATCACTCCCATGGCTGTCAAAACTTAGGGTTCCATTTACTCATGGTATTCTTAAAGCAAGCTTTAATGGAGGTTTACAATGGTGAGGGAGAGAGAAACGTAACTGGTGAGGAAGATGAGGCTTTTTACTTTATTTTTTTTTTCTTTTTTTTTCTTTTGTTTTTATCCTTATAGAAGACTCAAAAATCCATTTAATTAATTTATTAATTATATGACTTATGGTATCATGCATGATACCATACATGATGTCATCTTCCTACACCTTTTTAACTTTTTCATTTTCTCTTTTTTTTTTCTATTAGTTCTTTAATTTAATTCTCGATTCCAAAATTTTTCTCCTATTTTATTTGACAGTTAGGTCAGGAGTCAGCTCTCAAGGTCAATTGACCAAATTGCCCTTTGCCGGTTCAACCCGGTTTGTAAATAATTTCATATTTCTTTCGGCTCACTTACCTAATTATTTGACTGGTTTAACAGTTCTTTTTCGTGATTTTCTCTTTTCCACTGTGTTTATAAGGGTCCTAAGGACCGTGGCGTCATATTTTACGGTTCGAAATTTGAGTTTAAAACGACTTCGCAGTCATTCCCGAGAAGGTCACCCATCGTTGTGACTCTCGGCTCGTTTAACTTCTTATGTTCTATTTTTCTTGTTTATACTTAACTAATTAGACATTACTAATTATTTATGTTTATGGCTTCTCTAGTTGTCTTAAGTGTGGTTCTAATCCCCTTAATTGTTCAGATCGACACCGGTCACCAGAATAGTGAAATATACCAGGCTATGCAAATAGAGGTGTTACAATTCTCCCCCCCTTAAATAAATTTCGTCTCGAAATTTTACCTGGTATTAATCTCTGAACAGCTGTGGGTGCTGTCTCCTCATGTCCTCCTCTCGTTCCCAAGTAGCCTCCTGGCCTGAATGATGGTTCCACAGCACTTTTACCAATGGTATTTGTTTGTTCCATAGCTGCTTCACCTCATAAGCCAGAATCTCTATGGGTTCTTCTTCATATGTGAGGTCTGGATTCACTTCAATTTCCTCTACAGGTAGTACATGAGATGGGTCTGATCGGTACCTCCTCAACATAGGCACATGGAAAACATTATGTATCTTCTCCAACTCTGGAGGTAGTGCCAACCGATATGCCAAAGGACCCACTCTTTCCAGAACCTCATATGGCGCAATGAAATGAGGACTCAATTTTCCCTTTCTGCCGAATCTCATAATTCTCTTCCAAGGAGAAACCTTGAGGAAAACTTTCTCACCCACTGCATACTCAATATCCCTTCTCTTCAGATTAATGTAGGACTTCTGACGGTCTGATGCAGTCTTAAGTCGATCTCGAATCACCTTGATTTTCTCTTCAGTTTATTGAATAATTTAGGGTCCTTTCACCCACGTCATCCCAACACAATGGGGTTCTACATTTTCTACCATACAAAGCTTCATATGGAGGATCCCAATGCTTGATTGGTAGATGTTGTTGTAAGCAAACTCAATCAAAGGCAAGTGTGCATCCCAACTGCCCTCAAACTCAATCAAACAAGCCCGTAGCATGTCCTCCAAGATCTGAATTACCCTCTCAGACTGGCCATTTGTCTGTGGATGGAATGCAGTATTGAAGTTCAATCTAGTTCCTAGGGCTCTCTGAAGACTACCCCAGAATCTAGAAGTGAACCTAGGATCTGCATGCGTCGATGGATACTGGCACTCCATGCAGTCTCACAATCTCATCAATGTACAACTTGGCCAATCTTTCTAAACTGTAGTCCATCCGAACTGGCAGAAAATGAGCAGACTTGGTTAGTTTGTCAACAATGACCCAAACTGCATCATGACTCTTCTGTGTCCTCGGAAGTCCCATTACAAAATCCATCCTTATTATTTCCCATTTCCATTCTGGTACTGGTAGTGGATGTAACAACCCAGCGGGTACTTGATGCTCTGCCTTTACTTGCTGATAAGTTAGGCATTTAGAAATAAACTCTGCCACATCTCTTTTCATACCCATCCACCAGTAATACACCTTTAGCCCTCTATACATTTTTGTGCCACCAGGGTGCATGGCAAAAGGAGACTCATGTGCTTCCTTCAAAATGATCTTCCTTAATTCAACATCATTAGGAACACACATTATGCCCTGGTGTATCAATAGACCATCATCTTTGATTGAGAATTCAGGTTTCTTGCCCTGTCAGACTTCTTCCATTAGCTTCTGATACTTCTGATCATTCTGAGCAGCCATTCTGATCTGATCAATCAACACTGGCTGTACATGCCATGCAACTGCTGTCTGCCCATCATCATTAATCTCTAAGATGGCATGTAATGATCTCAACTCATGTATAAAAGACAAAGGAGTAACCCGTAGACTTGCCATAGTCTTCCGACTTAAGGCATCAGCCACAACATTAGCTTTCCCTGGCTGATAGTCTATCAGACAATCATAGTCTTTTATCAACTCTAACCATCTCCTCTGACTCGAATTCAGCTCTTTCTGGGTGCCCAAATACTTCAAACTCTTATGATCTGTGTAAATGTAACATTTCTCTCCATGCAAATAATGTCTCTAGATCTTAAGAGCAAACACAATAGCTGCAAGCTCCAAATCATGTGTTGGATAATTCCTCTCATGCGGTTTTAGCTGGCGTGATGCATAGGCAATGACATTTCGATCTTGCATCAATACACAGCCTAACCCATTGTGAAAAGCATCACTATATACTGTATATTCTTTACCCGGAGTAGGTAAAGTCAGGACTGGAGCTTCAGTCAAACATCTCTTCAATTCATCAAAACTCTGCTGGCATTTGTCCGTCCGCTGAAATTTCACATCTTTTCTAAGCAGCTTAGTCAATGGAGATGCCACACCTTACACCTCTGTAAGGCATAACATGATCCCGTAGAATACCTAATGAACTACCGAACTTCACCTACCGATAACTCATTAAGTACCCTACAAGGGATTTTAAAACAATTTTCTTACTTTTGATAAGTGGTGAGCATTTTCTAATAAGTACTTAAAACATTTAGTTAAAATTAAAACTAGTTAATATTTTTGGCCCATTTTATTATTACGTAAATTTTATAAAAATTTTGACAGAGTTCCCTCTATATTTTGAGAAAACAGTTCTTCAAATACCTGTAAAAAGCACTTCTAAAATTTTTCTCAACAACTGCTTCAATTTCATACTCAATCTCAATTAATTTCTCAACACATTTATCAATTTTCAAATTTTAAATTCACTATCCAATGATCATCAAAATACTAGCAATCCATTTCATTCAAATTAAATAAAATAGTTCCATTTATATTTCATTAGAAACAAAATAATTTAGATACATCATTACAAAATTTACATTAAGAGAATTTCAAACTACAATATATATTACAACTTTATACAAATTTTATACAAACTGCTCAAGACCCATTTTTACATGTCCATACATTTATGTACAATATATACATCAAAAGAAATATTTACAGTTAGGGTATAAATTATACCCGATGACTTTAAGCTGATAGCTCCTCACACCTCAACAACTCAGTCTGCTGCTCCTCTAGTCTCTGTATCTGCGACAGCAATAGAAGCTATCGCTGAGTACTAGGACTCAGTGGTGTACAACATACTAAAATAATCTTTATGCAAAACTTAAATCACATTTATTCAAAAAATTTGACTAAACATGAGCATTAAATACAAAACATGAATTATGAGATTTTAATGCAAACCAAGTTCATTTTGAAGTGTCAAAACACATTTCATAAAACCCACAGTTAGATCATGCCATTCGAAATAAATAGAATCTCAATAGCTAGAGGCTAAAGAGAAATCACATCACAAGGCTAGCTAGCTCAAATATATGGATATCCATTAACATCCTCTTCTACTGGCACACCTCAACACTTCTCCAGAGAAGGAATCAAAATTCGAAACTAATTACCCCCACTAGTCGTGCTAGTGAGGTGTTCAAATATATGGTCATGACACTGTGGTTTCAAAACTTATCTTAACAATTTGCTAAACAATGTCATTTCAAATATACATAATAACATTTCAACAATTTAGATCAATCATCATAAGAATGCCACAATCCAATATTTCACATTATTCAAAATAGTATGCAAAAGATGATTATAAAAAGTATACATTGTGCACAAACCTCAAGCGAGTCGCCTCTTGGCCTTGACTCGGTTCCTCGGGTTCCTTCCCGGTATTCTTTTCAACTAAAACACACAATTTTATAATGTTTCAGTACCATAATTTAACATAAATCCAAAAATAAATTTAGCCTTATTTTTACCTAGCTCTAACGTGCTAAACTCGATGTTCTTGAAATTTTGTGTTTTGGTTACTATTCACTATACTATTCAAGTCAAATTGTTGAATTTCTAAGGCTCAAAAGGTATGGGAACTCCAACTTCACCCACATAGCACATTTTGGTCACTAAACTTGTTGGTTTTGGTCATTTTCTCAAAACTTAGGTCTTTTAGGCAAAATTGCCAAATTTTCGGTTTTGGAGTCCTAAGTTGCACTGTTTCATTGGTCATTTTACTGTTGGAATTTGGCAAAACTTCCTTCATAGAAAAGGTTCTCTATTATCTTAAGTTTATTCTCCTTTTTGAATCACCCTAATTGGAGTTTTGTAGCTCAAGTTATAAGCAAATTACGTTTACTGTTCATGCTGCAGAATTTTGTTCTGGCAGATTATTAATTCCAAATTTGTTCAGCAATTTGATCAAGTTAGGTCCATAATTTGGTCTAACTTTGTTCATATGAAATGTTCTACTATGCCTTATGTTTCCATCGGTTTAAGAATCACCTTAATCGGAGTTTTCTATAGAGTTATAGCCATTGAAACTTTACTGTTCAAATAGCAAATCTGCAGTCTGCAGATTCAGTGACCCAACTTTACTCAGTAATTAGATTTGGTTAATGGCATAATTTGGGTTTGTGTCATTCATGAAAGTTTTAGATCTATATCTCATCTAACCACTGGTAAAATTTCAAATCATTTTGACCTGCCTAGCTTGAGTTATGACTAAATGAACAAACACTGTTCATTTGGTCAGGTTGTGCAGAGTCAGACTGTGATTTCTCAAATTTGGTCAATTTGTTCACTAGGTTTTAGTCACTTTTTCGGCATGCTTCCTAAATGAAAATTGTGTCATTTAGTGCCTATTTTCATCCCCAATTAGTCTCATATCCATTGGATTTGTAAAATTTCATTTTTGGTCCCTCAAAGGGAATTTTTATCATGCTGCTAGCACATGACCTTATCCAATCCGAATTGGCTTTTAATTCCAACACTTCTAATACACCTCATTTGGTCACAAATGACCATTTTCACTTCACATTAGGTCAAAAACACTATTTACAAATTTCTCCAAAGTTTTGCCTCAAAACCCTAGGTCTCAAACCCTAACCACTCTAATCCATTGCAATTAATCAAAGCATATAAATACAATCTTTCAACTTATTCAAGCATCTTAACATGTTTAACTCAATCAAACTCATGCAAATCACTCTCCCCTCCCTGCTGGACGAATTTCAGTTTAGTCCCTCACACATATTTTTTTTTATTTTAAGTTTATTTCTATGCTCTTGATGCTATACATACACTAATTAAACTAAAAACTTGAAGTTTGCATTACTTACCTTGTTAGGTGTCTTTGAACTTTCACTTCCTCTCAATTTTCTTCAATTCATTGATGACCAATCTTCCTCTCAAGTGATTAAATCAAGTTTTTGTGAAGCAAGTATGGGAGGATTTGGGGTTTAATGGTGGTTTCAAAGCTTGAAGCAAGCTTTAATAGAGGTTTACAATGGTGAGGGAGAGAGAAACGTAAATGGTGAGGAAGATGAGGCATTTTACTTTTTTTTTTCTTTTCTTTTCTTTTGTTTTTATCCTTATGGAAGACTCAAAAATCCATTTAATTAATTTATTAATTATATGACTTATGGCATCATGCATGATATCATACATGATGTCATCTTCCTACACCTTTTTAACTTTTTCATTTTCTCTTCTTTTTTTTTTCTATTAGTTCTTTAATTTAATTCTCGATTCCAAAATTTTCTTTTCTCTGATTTTATTTGACAGTTAGGTCAGGAGTCAGCTCTTAGGGTCAATTGACCAAATTGCCCTTTGCCGGTTCAACCCGGTTTGTAAATAATTTCATATTTCTTCCGGCTCCCTAACCTAATTATTTGACTGGCTTAACAGTTCTTTTTCATGATTTTCTCTTTTTCACTGTGTTTATAAGGGTCCTAAGGACCGCGGCGTCATATTTTACGGTTCGAAATTTGAGTTTAAAATGACTTGTGATCATTCTAGAAAGGTCACCCATCACTTTGACTCTCGGCTCGTTTAACTTCTTATGTTCTATTTTTCTTGTTTATACTTAACTAATTGGACATTACTAATTATTTGTGTTTATGGCTTCTCTAGTTGTCTTAAGTGTGGTTCTAATCCCCTTAATTGTTCAGACCGACATCGGTCACCGGAATAGTGAAATATACCAGGCTATGCAAATAGGGGTGTTACAATTCTCCCCCCCTTAAATAAATTTCGTCTCGAAATTTTACATAGTATTAATCTCTGAACAGCTGTGGGTGCTGACTCCTCATGTCCTCCTCTCATTCCCAAGTAGCCTCCTGGCCTGAATGATGGTTCCACAGCACTTTTACCAATGGTATCTGTTTGTTACGTAGCTACTTCACCTCATAAGCCAGAATCTCTATGGGTTCTTCTTCATCTGTGAGGTCTGGATTCACTTCAATTTCCTCTACTGGTAGTACATGAGATGGGTCTGATCGATACCTCCTCAACATAGACACATGGAAAACATTATGTATTTTCTCCAACTCTGGAGGTAGTGCCAACCGATATGCCAAAGGACCCACTCTTTTCGGAACCTCATATGGCCCAATGAAACGAGGACTCAATTTCCCCTTTCTGTCGAATCTCATAATTCTCTTCCAAGGAGAAACCTTGAGGAAAACTTTCTCACCCACTGCATACTCAATATCCCTTCTCTTCAGATCAATGTAGGACTTCTGACGGTCTGATGCAGTCTTAAGTCAATCTCGAATCACCCTGATTTTCTCTTCAGTTTGTTGAATAATTTGGGGTCCAATCATCTTTCTTTCACCCACGTCATCCCAACACAATGGAGTTCTACATTTTCTGCCATACAAAGCTTCATATGGAGGCATCCCAATGCTTGATTGGTAGCTGTTGTTGTAAGTAAACTCAATCAAAGGCAAGTGTGTATCCCAACTGCCCTCAAACTCAATCACACAAGCTCGTAGCATGTCCTCCAAGATCTAAATTACCCTCTCAGACTGGCCATTTGTCTGTGGATAGAATGCAGTACTGAAATTCAATCTAGTTCCTAGGGCTCTCTGAAGACTACCTTAGAATCTAGAAGTGAACCTAGGATCTCTGTCTGATACGATGGATACTGGCACTCCATGCAGTCTCATAATCTCATCAATGTACAACTTGGCCAATCTTTCTAAACTGTAGTCCATCCGAACTGGCAGAAAATGAGCAGACTTGGTTAGTCTGTCAAAAAAAACCCAAATTGCATCATGACTCTTCTGTGTCCTCGGAAGTCCCATTGCAAAATCCGTCCTTATTATTTCCCATTTCCATTCTGGTACTGGTAGTGGATGTAACAACCCAGCAGGTACTTGATGCTCTGCCTTTACTTGCTGACAAGTTAGACATTTAGAAATAAACTCTGCCACATCTCCTTTTGTACCCATCCACCAGTAATACTCCTTTAGCCCTCTATACATTTTTGTGCCACCAGGGTGCATGGCAAAAGGAGACTCATGTGCTTCCTTCAAAATGATCTTCCTTAATTCAACATCATTAGGAACACACATTCTGGCCTGGTGTAGCAATAGACCATCATCTCTAATTGAGAATTCTGGTTTCTTGCCCTGTCGGACTTCTTCCATTAGCTTCTGATACTTCTGATCATTCTGAGCAGCCATTCTGATCTGATCAATCAACACTGGTTGTACTGCCATGCAACTGTTGTCTGCCCATCATCATTAATCTCTAAGCTGGTATGTAATGATCTCAACTCATGTACAAAAGACAAAGGAGTAACCCGTAGACTTGCCATAGTCTTGCGACTTAAGGCGTCAGCCACAACATTAGCTTTCCGTGGCTGATAGTCTATCAGACAATCATAGTCTTTTATCAACTCTAACCATCTCCTCTGTCTCAAATTTAGCTCTTTCTGGGTGCCCAAATACTTCAAACTCTTATGATCTGTGTAAATGTAACACTTCTCTCCATACAAATAATGTCTCCAGATCTTAAGAGCAAACACAATAGCTGCAAGCTCCAAATCATGTGTTGGATAATTCCTCTCATGCGGTTTTAGCTGGCGTGATGCATAGGCAATGACATTTCGATCTTGCATCAATACACAGCCTAACCCATTGTGAAAAGCATCACTATATACTGTATATTCTTTACCCGGAATAGGTAAAGTCAGGACTGGAGCTTCAGTCAAACATCTCTTCAATTCATCAAAACTCTACTGGCATTTGTCCGTCCACTGAAATTTCACATCTTTTCTAAGCAGCTTAGTCAATGGAGATGCCACACCTTACCCCTTTGTAAGGCATAATATGATCCCGTAGAATACCTAATGAACTACCGAACTTCACCTACCGATAACTCATTAAGTACCCTACAAGGGATTTTAAAACAATTTTCTTACTTTTAATAAGTGGTGAGCATTTTCTAATAAGTACTTAAAACATTTAGTTAAAATTAAAACTAGTTAATATTTTTGGCCCATTTTATTATTACGCAAATTTTATAAAAATTTTGACAGAGTTCCCTCTGTATTTTGAGAAAACAGTTCTTCAAATACCTGTAAAAAACACTTCTAAAAATTTTTCTCAATAACTGTTTCAATTTCATACTCAATCTCAATCAATTTCTCAACACATTTATCAATTTTCAAATTTTAAATCCACTATCCAATGATCATCAAAATACTAGCAATCCATTTCATTCAAATTAAATAAAATAGTTCCATTCATATTTCATTAGAAACAAAACAATTTAGATACATCATTACAAAATTTACATTAAGAGAATTTCAAACTACAATATATATTATAACTTTATACAAATTTTATACAAACTGTTCAAGACCCATTTTTACATGTCTATACATTTATGTGCAATATATACATCAAAAGAAATATTTACAGTTAGGGTATAAATTATACCCGATGACTTAAAGCTGATAGCTCCTCACACCTCAGCAGCTTAGTCTGCTGCTCCTCTAGTCTCTGTATTTGCGACAGCAATAGAAGCTATCGCTGAGTGCTAGGACTCAGTGGTGCATAACATACTAAAATAATCTTTATGCAAAACTTAAATCACATTTATTCAAAAAATTTGACTAAACATGAGCATTAAATACAAAACATGAATTATGAGATTTTAATGCAAACCAAGTTCATTTTGAAGTGTCAAAACACATTTCATAAAACCCACAGTTAGATCATGCCATTCGAAATAAATAGAATCTCAATAGCTAGAGGCTAAAGAGAAATCACATCACAAGGCTAGCTAGCTCAAATATATGGATATCCATTCACATCCTCTTCTAGTGGCACACCTCAACACTTCTCCAGAGAAGGAATCAAAATTCGAAACTAATTACCCCCACTAGTCGTGCTAGTGAGGTGTTCAAATATATGGTCATGACACTGTGGTTTCAAAACTTATCTTAACAATTTGCTAAACATTGTCATTTCAAATATACATAATAACATTTCAACAATTTAGATCAATCATCATAAGAATGCCATAATCCAATATTTCACATTATTCAAAATAGTATGCAAAAGATGATTATAAAAAGTATACGTTATGCACAAACCTCAAGCGAGTTGCCTCTTGGCCTTGACTCGGTTCCTCGGGTTCCTTCTTGGTATTCTTTTCAACTAAAACACACAATTTTATAATGTTTCAGTACCATAATTTAACATAAATCCAAAAATAAATTTAGCCTTATTTTTACCTAGCTCTAACGTGCTAAACTCGACGTTCTCGAAATTTTGTGTTTCGATACTATTCACTATACTATTCAAGTCAAATTGTTGACTTTCTAAGGCTCAATAGGTATGGGAACTCCAACTTCACCCACATAGCGCATTTTGGTCACTAAACTTGTTGGTTTTGGTCATTTTCTCAAAACTTAGGTCTTTTAGGCAAAATTGCCAAATTTTCGGTTTTGGAGTCCTAAGTTGCACTGTTTCATTGGTCATTTTACTGTTGGAATTTGGCAAAACTTCCTGCATAGAAAATTTTCCCTATTGTCTTAAGTTTATTCTCCTTTTTGAATCACCCCAATTGGAGTTTTGTAGCTCAAATTATAAGCAAATTATGTTTACTATTCATGCTGCAGAATTTTGTTCTGGCAGATTATTAATTCCAAATTTGTTCAGCAATTTGATCAAGTTAGGTCCTTAATTTGGTCTAACTTTCTTCATATGAAATGTTCTACTATGCCTTATGTTTCCATCGGTTCAAGAATCACCTAAATCGGAGTTTTCTAGAGAGAGTTATAGCCATTGAAACTTTACTATTCAAATGGCAAATCTGCAGTCTGCAGATTCAGTGACCCAGCTTTGCTCAGTAATTAGATTTGGTTAATGGCATAATTTGGATTTGTGTTCTTCATGAAAGTTTTAGATCTATATCTCATTTAACCACTGGTAAAATTTCAGGTCATTTTGACCTGCCTAACTCGAGTTATGACTAAATGAACAAATACTATTCATTTGGTCAGGTTGTGCAGAGGCAGACTGTGATTTATCAACTTTGGTCAATTTGTTCACTAGGTTTTAGTCACTTTTTGGGAATGCTTCCTAAATGAAAATTGTGTCATTTAGTGCCTATTTTCATCCCCAATTATTCTCATATCCATTGGATTTGTAAAATTTCATTTTTGGTCCTCAAAGGGAATTTTTGTCATGCTGCCAACACATGACCTTATCCAATCCGAATTGGCTTTTAATTCCAACACTTCTAACACACCTCATTTGGTCACAAATGACCATTTTTCACTTCACATTAGGTCAAAAACACTATTTACAAATTTCTCCAAACTTTTGCCTCAAAAATCTAGGTCTCAAACCCTAACCACTCTAATCCATTGCAATTAACTAATTCAAAGCATATAAACACAATCTTTCAACTTATTCAAGCATCTTAACATGTTTAACTCAATCAAACTCATGCAAATCACTCTCCCCTCCCTGCTGGACGAATTTCAGTTTAATCCCTCGCACATATTTTTTTTTATTTTAAGTTTATTTCTATTCTCTTGATGCTATACATACACTAATTAAACTAAAAACTTAAAGTTTGCATTACTTACCTTGTTAGGTGTCTTTGAACTTTCACTTCCTCTCAATTTTCTTCAATTCCTTGATGACCAATCTTCCTCTCAAGTGATTAAATCAAGTTTTTGGGAAGCAAGTATGGGAGGATTTGGGGTTTAATGGTGGTTTCAAAGCTTGAAGCAAGCTTTAATGGAGGTTTACAATGGTGAGGGAGAGAGAAACGTAAATGGTGAGGAAGATGAGGCTTTTTACTTTTTTTTTTCTTTTCTTTTCTTTTGTTTTTATCCTTATGGAAGACTCAAAAATCCATTTAATTAATTTATTAATTATATGACTTATGGCATCATGCATGATATCATGCATGATGTCATCTTCCTACACCTTTTTAATTTTTTCATTTTCTCTTTTTTTTTTCTATTAGTTCTTTAATTTAATTCTCGATTCTGAAATTTTCTTTTCTCCGATTTTATTTGACAGTTAGGTCAGGAGTCAGCTCTCGGGGTCAATTGACCAAATTGCCCTTCGCCGGTTCAACCCGGTTTGCAAATAATTCCATATTTCTTTCGGCTCCCTGACCTAATTATTTGACTGGCTTAACAGTTCTTTTTCGTGATTTTCTCTTTTCCACTGTGTTTATAAGGGTCCTAAGGACCATGGCGTCACATTTTACAGTTCAAAATTTGAGTTTAAAATGACTTCGCAGTCGTTCCCGAGAAGGTCACCCATCGCTGTGACTCTCGGCTAGTTTAACTTCTTATGTTCTATTTTTCTTATTTATACTTAACTAATTGGACATTACTAATTATTTGTGTTTATGGCTTCTTTAGTTGTCTTAAGTGTGGTTCTAATCCCCTTAATTGTTCAGACCGACACCGGTCACCGGAATAGTGAAATATACCAGACTATGCAAATAGGGGTGTTACATCGGCTCCTTTAACCAACTTGCACTTAATTTCTTTTATTTTTCCTTAATTTTACTTTATTATTATTCAATCAATTTATGCCTCCTCACTCTAGTTTAAGTGTAGTTCCAGACATCCTAGCTGTCTGAACAGATATTAGTCATCGAAACAGTATAATGTACTGACTACTTAAAGTGTGGGTGTTACATGATTTTAGTAAAGATGATAGTTTGTTCGCTGAAGATGTGGAGGAAGATGAATCAGCTGGTGATCAAGATATGAACGAAGGAGGCATTGGAGCAGTAGCAAACACTGATGCTATTGAAGAGGGTCCTCTGACAGGATGTTATTTCCTTGTATTAGCACTATGTTCAACTTCTATAAAGAACATGCTAGATTGAAAGGTTTTAGTGTTTTCAAAAGATCAGTAGTTAATGTACGAGGTGGATCTCGTAAATATCAAACAATTAGTTACGATAAAGGAAGGAAAGCAATTGCTATGAAATCATCAAAGAGGATAAATTGTCCTGCAAAGATTAATGCAATCCTAAGAGAAAATGGAATGTGGCAGATTTCAAAAGTTATTTCAAGTCACAATCATGAATTGGAAGTTTCTATGTCTAGATTGATGGTTGCTCATAGGTCATTGAATATGGATATGAAGAGATTGGAGGCAAATGATATAGCTGGCATGAGACCCGCAAAAAGCATTAGGTTGCTCGAAGTTCAAGCAGGTGGACCAGAAAATTTAAACTGTTTGTCAAAGGATTGTCGAAACATCATTAAGCGAAAGAGGAGGCTACGACTTGGTGATGGTGATGCCGGGTTATACGCAAGTTGAAATGATCTTGAGTTTTTCTATTCATTTGATCTTGATGATGATTCTAGGCTTTCAAATGTTTTATAGGTTCATCCTCGTAGTAGAGGTGCTTACGAGGAATTCAATGATGTTGTCAGTTTTGACACTACTTACCTTTTAATCAATGCAAGTTGCCATTTGCCACCATTGTTGGAGTAAATCATCATGGGCAATCTGTGATATCCTCACTTTAGATAGTCCGTACATTCTACTGTTTCTGTAACCAATGTCTGTTCGGACAGCCAGAATGTCTAGAACTATATTTAAACTAGAGTGAGGAGTCATAAATAACCCAAATAATGATAAGAAAAATTTAGAAAAAATTTAGGAAATGAGATACAAAGAAGTTAAATGAGCCGAAGCTACGACGATGGGTGACCTAACGGGAAGCGGTTGTGAAGACAGCTAATAATCCTAGACCCGTGGGAAACCTTGTGAAATAATTTTTGCGACTCTAGTGAAGAGTTATTGAGCCTTAGATAGAAATAAAATGCCAAGAAAATATTAAGAAAATTTTCTAAGTCGATACAAATAATTTTATCTCGTTAAGCTAAACGAAGGGCATTTTGGTCATTTCACCTTCAGAGATAATTTTTGACCAACTTGTCCATTTAAGTAAGTGAGATCCATGTCCTAAAATATGAATAAATATTGCTAAAAATTTAATTAAAAATGATAAAAGAAAGAAGAAAAGAAAAATAAAAGAAGTAGAGTGCAAATCGGTTAAATGAGCACAAGTCCCGATGATGGGTGACCTCATTGGGAAGTGACAGTGAGTTCGGTGCAACCCTAAATTCAAGCAGAACCCTATGAGACCATTAATGAAGACTCAATTGAGGGAATTTTATGAGTTAATAAGCCAAGAAAATGAAAAGAAATAAGGACAAAGCAAAGGAATATAAGGAGTTATCGGGTATTACGGAAAAGACAGACATAAACCCTGTAAGAGCCAAACTTGGTCAATTAAATTTAATGGTCCAATATTGACAAAAAAATGAGAGTTATTAATTTAATGAAGTTATATTAATTTAATTAATTGAGATTATGAAAATTAAATAAACTTATTAAAAATTCAAAATTTTAATGATTATAAACTTCAAAATAATTATAAAATTGTCATTTTATTTATTTACAAATTTGCCATTTAATATTTAATTAATACATAAATCAATAATTGAAATAAAAATTCAGAATTGTCTTCTTCATTTGGCCGGCACCTTGCTCTCTCTCTCTTCTCTCTCAATTTTCCTCCATTGACACACTTACCCAAAGCTTGAAAACACTAAGTTTAACCAAAATTTCCTTAGAAAATCCCTAGCTAACCCTAAACTAAAGCCTAAATTGAAGAAAGCTCCTAAGAAACCACAAGAATTTTGAAGTTAGAGCAAGAGGAAATTTCAGCCAAGTGGGTCCCAAAAGGGGGAGTGAAGATTTGGTTGAATGGAAGGTTAATTTAGGCTAAGGAGAGCTTGAAGACAAGATTAGTGCTAGAAATTCTCTTGGAATTTAAAGTTTATGCAAGTTGATTTAGGGTTTACTGAAATTGGGAATTTTAATTGTTATGATCTAATTGATGTAATTATGCCTAAATTTAGTCAATTTGGCACACAATTATTGATATGTGTTGATGAGTTGACTAAACAATTGAATGGGAGCAATGTTGTGTATTGAGATAAAATCTAGACAGCTTGAGTCCAGTAGCTTGATTCGCTTATAACTTGAGCTAGGTAAATTCAATTGAGGTGAAACCAATTGCAAAATAAACCTAAGATATAATACTACAATTTTCATGTAGGTACTTGACCTAGATATGGCTGGAAGAGGTTGGAATTGGGGTTGGAATCCGGAAGTGAAATTCTAGAATCAAGGAAAATGACCATATGAATAGTAAATGTTCAAATGGACATAACTCACTCTAGGAAGGTCAGAATGACCTGATTTTTGAACCATTGGAAAGCTTAGACATAGGAGACCATTTCCTATGAGGAACTTAGAGCCCAGTTCTGACCCTAACCTAATGTGACACCCCTTACCCGTGTACAGTATACCCGAGTAAGTAATGCCACACGGTGTACCGGCACATTCTAATATACCTTAATTAATTTATATCATGCTTGTGAATATAATTTATGAAATATAATTTATTTTAGCCATTTATCAAAAGTATTATTTATTTGAGGTTCCGAAAATTTTAAAGAAAATCCGGCGGAGTACCAGCTAAAAATGGAGAAAACAGTTCTTCGGAACCTGTTAAAAACACTTCCAAATAATTTCCAAACAATCCCAACTTCAATTCATCAACAGAATCTCAATATCAAAATCTCAACATTTTTTTCAATTTCAGTTCTCAATCATCATTTCTCAGGGTTCTCATATATAAACAACAATTAAATACTCAAATTACTTCCATACATAACCATAAATCTTTATTATTTACATGAACCTCAAAATACATTACATAAATCCAAATACATATGAGAAAATAAAAATTTAGTTACAAAATGACAAAATGACACCTAGTGCCCTACCAATGCACTGCAGGTAGTGAGGTGACACGGACACTGTGCAGAGCTGCAGGATGAACTCACCCAGTCTGCGGTCTACTGGGCTCACGATCTGTATCTCTAGTACCTACGCGTGGCAAAAGCAACGCGCTAAGCAATAATGCTTAGTGGTGCAATAATATAATAAAAGAAAATAGCAGAAAGTAAGTATGTATAGAATGTGTATGATTTCTTTATTTGGTATTGGTATATCTATTATTTCATTAACTTTGCCCACTTTTATTCATTTGGTTGCCCAAGTAACCTACACTAGACGACTGGACTGGATAAACGGGTAACCGCATCGTATCGAGTACCTCGCCGTCACACCATCGGTCACATATGCATCTCCCTGTGCAATAGCTAACAAGTCAGAATAATATCAGGCACAAGGCCAAGTCTCAATGCAAGGTCAGAATGGCTAAAAGCCATAAAATCACAGAATGGCATATTGCCATGTGCAGTACTGCTTGTTAGGTATACTAGGGCATTTGAAACTTTTAAATTCTTCAATTTGTGAATTTCATGTTTTGGTGTTACTATTCACCTCATTGGTCAACAAAAATGTTGACTTTTGGATAGAAAATATGTACATTGACTTTGGCACTCCCAACATACTACATTTTGTATTTAAAACTTGTTAGCATTAAGCGTTAATACTATTTCTAAGCATTAAACCAAAGGAGCAGATTTTTCAGATTTTGTACCATAACTTTACTGTTCCATTAGGAACTGTTACAGTGGAAATTTGAGGAATTGGTAAACATAAAAGTTGTTCCTTATTTTGTCTAGTTGAATTTATTTTTTTGAATCACTCCATTTGGAGTTTTGTAGCTCCAGATATGGTCCAAAAACCACAGCTGGCCGGATTTCCATTCTGCAGAAATTACCATATCTACAGTAACATGAACAGTGACTGTGACTGCATATTTGAATAGGTTCTGGCCATAATTTGGGGTAGGTTTCTTCATGAAAGTTGTTTGTCTATGTCTTAGCTTGTTGCTGTAAAAATTTCAGGTCAATTGACCAAATCTACAGTGAGTTATGGCCAAATGAACAGTTACTGTTCATTTGGTCATTTCTGCAGGTGCTGTTGCAGGGGATCCGGATTGGGGCCAACTTTTGGTCCTCTTGCTTTGGTCTTTTGGGCATGGTTTCTTCAGCAAAAATGTGCCATTGTAAGCCTAGTTTCATGTCCAATTGGCCAAACACTAATTGGACCAACACAGCCAAAGATATGGCTGTGCAAGTGGACTGAAATTTCAGTCACCTTGCTACTGTCTTTAGGCAGCCTACACATTCACTTTGCCATGCATTATTTCGGTCCAAATTGTGGTCAACTTACCTAAAATGGTCACTAATTGACCATTAAAAGGTTCTCTAATAATTTCCTAAGCCAAGTCAAATTTTCACTTCTCAAAACCCTAATTTCCATATGAGTTTTCACAATATGCTTGAATTAACTATCTCATTCACTATCCACATGCATATATGGTTTAAACATAATCTCTAATCCACTTTAAGTCCATCAAAACACTCCATTATTGTTCCTTCAATAGGGCAGCCAAAATTTATGGTATGTATACACATAATTATTGTTCATTTTAGTTACAAATTCTTACTCAATTCAAGTTACTAATCATGAAAATAAAGAGTTTTAGGTATCTAATGCACTAACCTTTAAGTGGCACTTTTTTCCCAAGTTTAATCTTCACTTTTCTTGTACTCTCTTGGCTGCCAAACACTTCCTCTAGGTCCAAGGATTCATTTTAGTGTTGGGGTCTTGAGGAAATATGGTGAGGAAGCATGAGAATGAAAGCTTGCAAAGAATGGCTATGGTGGAAACCCTATCTTCTCTCTCTCTACGTTTTGGCTGGTTTGAAGGAGGTGGCTGCTGTATTTTTGGTTAATTTGGTCTTCATTTAGTCTCTTTTATTAGTTAATAATATGGTTGTTTAATTATAATTGGTGGAGACTTTCAAATGACATCATAATGATGTCATATTTGGCATTTTTATGGATTTTTCTTTTCTTTTCATCACTACTCAATTTCAATTTAATTTTTAGTAATGTTTCTTCATATTTTATGTCATATTAATTATTTACTTAACTGGACAAGTCGGCCAAAAATCACCTCTGAAGGCGAAATGACCAAAATGCCCTCCGTTTGGCTTAACGGGTCAAAATTGGCTGTACCGATTGAAAAATTTTCCTAAATATTTTCTTGGCATTCTAATGCCATAGGAACCTCAATGACCCTTCTCTGGAGTCCCAAAAATTATTTTATAATTTTTTCCCCTGGTCTAGGGCTCCTCGTTGCGAGAACCGCAACTTCCCTCTGAGTTACCCCTCGCTAGGGCACCGGCTCGTTTAACTTGGTTGTATTTTATTTCTAAAATTTTTACTAAATTTTTCTTATTAATATTTGAGTTAATTATGGTTCCTGACTTTAGTTTAAATATTTTTCCGGATGTTCTAGCTGTCCGGACCGACACCGGTCACCGGAACAGTAGAATGTACGGAGTTGCTACCGGGAGGGTGTTACAACTCTTCCCCTCTAATTTAAATTTCGTCCTCGAAATTTACCTGATGCAAATAGTTGAGGGAACTGTTGCCTCATCGTTTCTTCACTTTCCCAAGTTGGCTCCTCGGTGTTGTGGTGCCTCCAAAGCACTTTCACCAGTGGAATCTGCTTGTTCCTCAACTCTTTCACTTCCCGAGCTGGGATCCGTAGAGGTTCTTCTTCATATGTTAAATCCGATTGTATTTCAATTTCTTCCCTGGAGATGACATGTGAAGGATCTGAGCGGTATCTTCTGAGCATGGATACGTGAAATACATTGTGGATCTTGTCCAGCTCTGGTGGTAAAGCTAGCCTATAGGCCACTGGACCCACACGTTCAATGACTTCATATGGGCCAATGAACCTAGGGCTTAACTTACCTTTCCTTCCAAACCTCAATACTTTCTTCCATGGTGACACCTTGAGGAACACTTTGTCGCCAACCACATATTCTATTTCTTTTCTTTTCAGGTCGGCATAAGATTTCTGTCTGTCTGAGGCAACCTTCAGATTTGCTTTGATTAGTTTCACTTTCTCCTCAGTCTATTTCACCAGGTCTGGCCCTACCAATTTGTCTTCGCCCAATTCAGTCCAGCACACTGGAGTTCTACATTTTCTCCCATACAGTGCTTCATATGGGGCCATTTGGATGCTAGCTTGGTAGCTATTGTTGTATGAAAATTCTGCCAGTGGGAGGTATCTATCCCAACTTCCCTCAAATTCAATGACACAACTCCTCAGCATATCCTCAAAGACCTGACATATATTTCATGTTATTGTTATCATTTCAGTTCAATATTTGTATTAATTCAATTGGTTCAATTGTTTACCTGGATTACTCTTTCTGATTGCCCATCCGTCTGAGGATGGAAAGCTGTGCTGAAATGGAGTTGTGTACCCAAGGATTCATGCAACTTTTTCCAAAATCTCGATGTGAACCTTGGGTCTCGATCAGATATGATGGAAAGTGGAATTCCATGCAGTCTAACTATCTCACTGATATACAATTCTGCTAACTTCTCCAGTGAGTAGTCAGTCCTAACTGGCAGAAAGTGTGCTGACTTCGTCAATCTATCAACTATCACCCATGCTGCATCATGTTTCTTCCGAGTGAGAGGTAGACCACTTACAAAATCCATGGTGACCCGATCCCATTTCCATTCAGGTATGCGTATAGGCTGTAGCAAACCCGATGGAACTTGATGTTCTGCCTTGACTTGCTGACATGTCAAGCATTTAGTCACATAGTCAGCTATGTCCTTCTTCATACCAGGCCACCAATACTGGAGCTTCAGATCATGATACATCTTTGTACTTCCTGGGTGCATAGCATATACACTGGTGTGTGCCTCTTTTAGAATACTGGCTTTCAATTCCCCATTATCCGTACACACGTCTTCCTTTGTAGTGCGTACACCCACCGCTTTCACCTCATAGTCACCGCTTCCTCTGGGATTTTGCTCATAATAGCCAGTAACTTTTCATCTACTTTTTGCCCATCTAAAATCTGCTGTAGCAGGTTTGGCCTCACTTGCAACTCAGCCAAAATAGCTCCATCTCGAATCAAAGATAGACGGGCATTCAATGATCTCAAAGCTGTGATGGACTTTCTGCTCAAAGCATCAGCAACTACATTTGCCTTCCCAGGATGGTAGTCAATCACACAATCATAATCCTTCAGGAACTCAATCCATCTCCTCTGTCTAAGGTTGAGCTCCCTCTGAGTTGGCAAATATTTCAGGCTTTTGTGGTCTGTGTAAATGTAGCACTTTTCACCATACAAGTAATGCCTCCATATCTTCAGTGCGAAGATAATTGCTGCAAGCTCTAGATCATGGGTAGGGTAATTCTGTTCATGTGGCCTTAGCTGCCTGGAAGCATAAGCGACCACCTTTCCCTCTTGCATCAATACACACCCTAGCCCATTATGTGAGGCATCACTGTAGACCACAAAGTCTTTTCCTGACACTGGCTGTGTTAACACTGGTGCTTCTGTCAACATAGCCTTCAACTTCTCAAAACTGGTCTGACACTTGTCATTCCAGTCAAATCTGACATTCTTGTGTAACAACTTGGTCATTGGAGCAGCTATTAAGGAAAATCCCTTCACAAATCTTCTGTAATACCCAGCTAGCCCCAAGAAGCTTCTGACCTCAGTTGTATTTCTGGGAGGCTTCCATTCCATCACTGCTTCTATTTTCTTGGGATCCACCCTAATCCCATCAGCTGACACTATGTGTTCAAGAAATGCTATCTCATTCAGCCAAAAGTCACATTTGGACAACTTAGCATACAGCTTCTTTTCTTTCAGGGTTTGCAGAACAATCCTCAAATGCTCATCATGTTCTTCCCTGGTCTTGGAATACACCAAAATATCATCAATAAAGACCACTACGAACCGATCTAGGTATGGATGGAAGATACGGTTCATAAGGTCCATGAATGCCGCTGGTGCATTTGTTAAGCCAAAGGGCATCACCAGAAACTCATAATGCCCATACCGGGTCCTGAATGCAGTCTTGGGCACATCTACATCCTTCACCCTCAGCTGATGATACCCTGATCTGAGATCAATCTTAGAAAATACTCCTGCTCCCTTCAACTGATCAAACAGATCATCAATTCTAGGCAACGGATATTTGTTCTTCACAGTCACTTTATTCAACTGCCGGTAATCGATGCATAGTCTCAAAGTCCCATCCTTCTTTTTCACAAACAGCACTGGAGCTCCCCATGGTGACACACTGGGGCGTATGAACCCCTTATCTAGCAACTCTTGTAACTGAGTTTTCAACTCCCTCAATTCTGTGGGTGCCATCCTATAAGGAGCAATGGAAATGGGTGTTGTACCCGGCAGTGTCTCAATAGCAAATTCAACTTCCCTTTCTGGTGGCAAACCAGGCAATTCTTCAGGAAATACCTCTGGGAAGTCTCTTACTGTGGGTATATTACTCAGGTCTGGCTTAGCCTGCCTAGTATCCACCACATGTGCTAGGTAGGCTTCACAGCCTTTTCTCATCATTCTTCTTGCAACTGTGGCTGAGATGACATTGGACAAGAAATCTGTCCTTTCACCCACAACTGTAATCTCATTACCCTCAGGAGTTTTCAGAGAAATTCTCTTCAATTTGCAATCAACTATTGCCTGATGACGTGACAACCACCCATTCCCAAAATCACGCCAAACTCGTGGAAGGGCAACTCAATCAGTCCGCTTAGAATTCATACCTGAATCCTTAACTGCAACCCTTGTATACCTTGTTCACCACTACTATATCGGACCCAATGGATTAGTGACCGTAATGTCTTGGTCACTCTCCCTATTAGTATCCCCTTTCTACGGGTAAGTTGATGCAAATGTAGGAATGAGTGGATCTGGATCCACCAATGCATGCACAGGAGTATTGTAGAGGAGAACGCACTCGATGATGTCCGGCATCTTGCTCCTCCCGAGCTCTCGTGGCATAATTTCTCGCAGTGGTCCGTTATCCGCCTCTCTGCCGCTCGATGCGTGCCTCGTGATGGTCCCATTGCGTCAGACTTACCAGATTTTCTACCTCTCTGGGGTGCAGGAGCAGGTCTGTCTGCTTGTGTTGGAGTAGCTGTAGTAGTTCTACGTGGGCAGTTCCTCAGCTGATGCTCTGTCGACCCACATCTTAAACAGGCACCGCCACTCTCCAACACTCTCCTTGTGCCATTTCGCATGGTGTGGACATGCGAGAAGATGTTGGGCTGGTCCTGAACCCATCCTGGAGAGCTGCCCACCGATGGTGTGGACCGACCTCTCCTAGGGGTAAATCGTGGCTGGGCCCCGAGACCGACCACGACCTTGTGGTTGACTGAACTCTATGCGGGTGGACCTCTGAACTTCTTCCAGTGCAGGAGATGAGCTAGACCGACTGGTCCCCTCTGCTGTCTCTCCCTTCTGGTCTGCTCACTGATTCTCACTTTTTCAACCCTTATTGCAGCTTCCACCAACTTGCTAAATTCTGTGATTCCCAAGGCAGTGAGCTGGATCTTGATGTTGTCATTTAGTCCCTCCTCAAATCTCTTACATCTTTCAGCTTCATTAGGGACTATCTCCCTTCCATAGCGGCTTAATCGAACAAATTCCTTCTCATATTCTGCCACTGACAGCTGTCTCTGCCTCAGGTTAATAAACTCTCTTCTTCTCTCTTCCAGGTATACAGTACCCACATATTTCTTCTTGAATTCGGAGAGAAAGAAGTCCCAAGTTACAGCTTCTGGCTGCACTTCACTGGATACCGTGTCCCACCACTCATATGCATCATCTTGCAACAAGGATACTGCAGCTTCTAGATTTTGCTCTGAGGTGCAGTGGAGTTGTTTTAAGACTCTGCCCGTTCTGTTCAACCAATTCTCGGCTGCAACAGAGTCATCTTCTCTCTTACCGAAAAAGTCCACTGCTCCAAACTTTCTTAGCCTTTCCAGGTGTGATTTCTGCTGTGGAGCTGGTGGTGGTGGTGGTGCTGGCATTACTCCCGCCATTTGTCTAAAGAAGTCGGCCATTTGTTGGAACATGGCCTGTGGAGGCTGAGCAGGCTCGGCTTGAGCTGGCGGAGCAGGTTCTCCCATGCCCCCAGTCTCCGCTGCTGCAGGTGGAGCATGACTCTCCACTTCCTCCTCGACTGCTCTTTGAGATGAAGGGTCCATATCCTATTCAAAATAAGA
Organism: Hevea brasiliensis; assembly: GCF_030052815.1. NCBI lineage: Eukaryota > Viridiplantae > Streptophyta > Magnoliopsida > Malpighiales > Euphorbiaceae > Hevea > Hevea brasiliensis. The sequence goes on along the minus strand of NC_079495.1, from coordinate 24,527,609 downwards.
AAGACAAACAGATCTGCATTAGCGTCACCTCGACTCTTACAAATGCAATGCATGGTATGGACTCAATCTAGGCCCAGAAACGCCTAAACCAGGCTCTGATACCACTAAATGTGACACCCCTTACCCGTGTACAGTATACCCGAGTAAGTAATGCCACACGGTGTACCGGCACATTCTAATATACCTTAATTAATTTATATCATGCTTGTGAATATAATTTATGAAATATAATTTATTTTAGCCATTTATCAAAAGTATTATTTATTTGAGGTTCCGAAAATTTTAAAGAAAATCCATGAGTACCGCTAAAAATGGAGAAATAGCTTCGGAACCTGTTAAAAACACTTCCAAATAATTTCCAAACAATCCTAACTTCAATTCATCAACAGAATCTCAATATCAAAATCTCAACATTTTTTTTCAGTTTCAGTTCTCAATCATCATTTCTCAGGTTCTCATATATAAACAATAATTAAATACTCAAATTACTTCCATACATAACCATAAATCTTTATTATTTACATGAACCTCAAAATACATTACATAAATCCAAATACATATGAGAAAATAAAAATTTAGTTACAAAATGACAAAATGACACCTAGTGCCCTACCAATGCACTGCAGGTAGTGAGGTGACACGGACACTGTGCAGAGCTGCAGGATGAACTCACCCAGTCTGCGGTCTACTGGGCTCACGATCTGTATCTCCAGCACCTACGTGTGGCAAAAGCAACGCGCTAAGCAATAATGCTTAGTGGTGCAATAATATAATAAAAGAAAATAACATAAATTAAGTATGTATAGAATGTGTATGATTTCTTTATTTGGTATTGGTATATCTATTATTTCATTAACTTTGCCCACTTTTATTCATTTGGTTGCCCAAGTAACCTACACTAGACGACTGGACTGGATAAACGGGTAAACTGGCATTGGGTATCGAGTACCTCGGGCCGTCACACCATCGGTCACATATGCATCTCCCGGTGTGCAACAGAACAGCTAACAAGCTGTAAATAATATCAGGCACAAGGCCAAGTCTCAATGCAAGGTCAGAATGGCTAAAAGCCATAAAATCACAGAATGGCATATTGCCATGTGCAGTACTGCTAACTGAACCCTATTAGCATGCCAAACTATCCAAACCAATCATGTTAGGTATACTAGGGCATTTGAAACTTTTAAATTCTTCAATTTGTGAATTTCATGTTTTGGTGTTACTATTCACCTCATTGGTCAACAAAAATGTTGACTTTTGGATAGAAAATATGTACATTGACTTTGGCACTCCCAACATACCACATTTTGTATTTAAAACTTGTTGGCATTAAGCGTTAATACCATTTCTAAGCATTAAACCAAAGGAGCAGATTTTTCAGATTTTGTACCATAACTTTACTGTTCCATTAGGAACTGTTACAGTGGAAATTTGAGGAATTGGTAAACATAAAAGTTGTTCCTTATTTTGTCTAGTTGAATTTCTTTTTTTGAATCACTCCATTTGGAGTTTTGTAGCTCCAGATATGGTCCAAAAACCACAGCTGGCCGGATTTCTATTCTGCAGAAATTACCATATCTACACTAACATGAACAGTGATTGTGACTGCATATTTGAATAGGTTCTGGCCATAATTAGGGGTAGGTTTCTTCATGAAAGTTGTTTTTCTATGTCTTAGCTTGTTGCTGTAAGAATTTCAGGTCAATTGACCAAATCTACAGTGAGTTATGGCCAAATGAACAGTTACTGTTCATTTGGTCATTTCTGCAGGTGCTGTTGCAGGGGATCCGGATTGGGGCCAACTTTTGGTCCTCTTGCTTTGGTCTTTTGGGCATGGTTTCTTCAGAAAAAATGTGCCATTGTAAGCCTAGTTTCATGTCCAATTGGCCAAACACCAATTGGACCAACACAGCCAAAGATATGGCTGTGCAAGTGGACTGAAATTTCAGTCACCTTGCTGCTGTCTTTAGGCAGCCTACACATTCACTTTGCCATGCATTATTTCAGTCCAAATTGTGGTCAACTTACCTAAAATGGTCACTAATTGACCATTAAAAGGTTCTCTAATAATTTCCTAAGCCAAGTCAAATTTTCACTTCTCAAAACCCTAATTTCCATATGAGTTTTCACAACATGCTTGAATTAACTATCTCATTCACTATCCACATGCATATATGGTTTAAACATAATCTCTAATCCACTTTAAGTCCATCAAAACACTCCATTATTGTTCCTTCAATAGGGCAGCCGAAATTTATGGTATGTATACACATAATTATTGTTCATTTTAGTTACAAATTTTTACTCAATTCAAGTTACTAATCATGAAAATAAAGAGTTTTAGGTATCTAATGCACTAACCTTTAAGTGGCACCTTTTTCCCAAGTTTAATCTTCACTTTTCTTGTACTCTCTTGGCTGCCAAACACTTCCTCTAGGTCCAAGGATTCATTTTAGTGTTGGGGTCTTGAGGAAATATGGTGAGGAAGCATGAGAATGAAAGCTTGCAAAGAATGGCTATGGTGGAAACCCTATCTTCTCTCTCTCTACGTTTTGGCTGGTTTGAAGGAGGTGGCTGCTGTATTTTTGGTTAATTTGGTCTTCATTTAGTCTCTTTTATTAGTTAATAATATGGTTGTTTAATTATAATTGGTGGAGACTTTCAAATGACATCATAATGATGTCATATTTGGCATTTTTATGGATTTTTCTTTTCTTTTCATCACTACTCAATTTCAATTTAGTTTTTAGCAATGTTTCTTCATATTTTATGTCATATTAATTATTTACTTAACTGGACAAGTCGGCTAAAAATCACCTCTGAAGGCGAAATGACCAAAATGCCCTCCGTTTGGCTTAACGGGTCAAAATTGGCTGTACCGATTGAAAATTTTTCCTAAATATTTTCTTGGCATTCTAATGCCATAGGAACCTCAATGACCCTTCTCTGGAGTCCCAAAAATTATTTTATAATTTTTCCCCTAGGTCTAGGGCTCCTCGTTGCGAGAACCGCAACTTCCCTCTGAGTTATCCCTCGTTAGGGCACCGGCTCGTTTAACTTGGTTGTATTTTATTTCTAAAATTTTTACTAAATTTTTCTTATTAATATTTGAGTTAATTATGGTTTCTGACTTTAGTTTAAATATTTTTCTGGACGTTCTAGCTGTCCGGACCGACACCGGTCACCGGAACAATAGAATGTACGGAGTTGCTACCGGGAGGGTGTTACACCTAATCAAATTGTTAACAAAAATTAGTCCAATAAAACTGCCAGAACTAAACTGACCAGAAAATTCTGAACATTGGCCAACCTGACTAGTTTTGGCAAAAATGCCTTAACTTGGTCTACAATACTGAAAATGAAGTGAAATCAAAGCCCAAACTTCTATAAGACCTAGAACTACAAATTTGGTGTTTTGACCAAAACCTAGAACCTAATGGAACTAGGAGAAATTGCTAGGACAAGTTAGCATTCCAAATCCTGAAATTTAACCAAATAGACATTTGACCCTAGAATAGTATTTAGATCATATCTACCACTAGGAAACTCCAATTGGAATGAGCCAAATTGTTTTGGAAACCTAAGAAATAGGACTCCAACTTTGATTTGCAAGGACCCTAAAATGGGAACAAAAAATGCTGACCTAACTTGAAATCCTGAAGGTATAGGGTTCAGGAGTCCATGTTAGTTAATTGGCTATAACTTACTCTCCATAACTAGAAAAATTATGATTTTTGAACCTGAGTGATCCTAAGACATAGAGTAACAACTCATATGAAGGATATTAGACCTAAAAATGATTGTAGCATGCCCAAATAATTAGACAAAATTGGACTCCAGAATCTGCCTAGTTCTAGAACCAAAAAGAGTTGATGAACTAGTTGTGGTAAATTAACCATAACTTGAGTTACAAAACTCCAAATAGAGTGATTCATTAAGAGAATTAAAGTAGAGACATTAAAGAACAACTTTGATGAAGAAAATTTAGCCAAAATCCCACTGTAGATTGGTCCAATGGAACAGAAAACAAAGGTGACAAAATCTGAAATTTTGGATTTACTTCCAGTAAGCTTTAAATTACAATTAGCAATCAATACCAACAAATTTAGAACAAAAAATGTGGTATGATCATATGTTTAGAATTTGTATACCTAATATTTATGAAATAGTCAAAAATTAGTGTAAATAGTAATATAAATAGTAACCACAATGATATTAAAAGCAAAAGACCAAAACCTAAATTGCTAATGGTATCTCACTTAAATGATTTAATGTATACTTAAATTATGTGGATAGGTAGTTAAGATTTGCATTCTCATCACAAATGGAACTTAGGAGGCAATGCCAACATAACTTGAAATATGAGTTGTAATCACTATAAATGAATTGTTGAATGTGTAAATGATGTGAAAATGTCACTTGGGACTTATGTTCCCATTATGAGTAAAAATGAGAATGTTTAAACCTGAAGGACATGCGAAATAGTATGATAAATTAGATAAGAGATTGTAAATGTTAAATATATGAGGTGATTAGTAAATTGTGATTCATATGAATGAAATCCATGAAAATATGTATTATGTGAAAACGAAATTTGGCATTGTGTTTCCATTAGGAATGGAATTGTAATGCTATAAATTATAAATAGAATTCATAATGAAATAATCAAATATATGAAAATTTAAAGTTACTAATGTACCCATATATTGTCTAGACAAGTGTGTCTGATTAGATAGATTGGCATGCCAATAGGGGATTGTTTGAGCAGTACTGCGTAAGGCTTTATGCCTATATTTATAGCTTTCTGCCTGCATTCATGGCTTGTATGCCCGATTATTTGTTACCATGTCTTTTTAGCCATATTGATTGCATACGTGGTTAATGTTCTGTATTTCATGTCCCATGGTATGACGGCCCGAGACACCACGGTGTCCAGTGCCAAGGACCCGCTTATCCAGTTTAATCAGTCTGTCATAGGTTATTTGGGCAGTGAAATAAGTTAAGAATATTAGGAATTAATAATATTAGAAATTAAATAAATGAGTAAGAGATACTTGAAATGAACTAGATTAACTATATAAAATTTTATTTATTATGAAATGATATATAACATAAGAAAATGTGAAATAAAGCGATAAAAAGATTAGTAAAATAAATTTAACTTAAATAAACATTACAAATGCATCTTTTATAATACAATGAATATAAGTTTTAATATTTTAATTAATTTTGTATAATGTATATTATTACTGTGAAATTAAGAGATAAGCACTTACAAAGAGGAACAAATTAGAATAAAAGATAGTCAATATTAGAAGTTTCATGCGAAATATAATTAAATTTTAATTATCCAAATTACATTTCATTTCTATCTTTATTTGTATAGTATTTCTTTGTTATATTATTGTGCCACTAAGCAGAAATGCTTAGCGCGATGGATTGTTTCCTTCACGCAGGTACTAAAGATAAAGTCCAGTAGATATTAGACTGGGATTTTGAAGTTCGGATTTGCAGAAGTATCCAAGGTTGTCACCTCCTCAGCAATGCATGTAGATAAGGCCCATATAGATCATAATAATGTATTCTGTACACTTTAAATATTTCTTATGATGTAATGTAAATTATAAAAATTTAATTAATATTTATGTGATGTAAATTAATAAATTGGCTAGTTCATATGTAATTAATTTGTATATCATATAAATTATAAAATTATGTAATTAGTTTGTAAATCATGTAAATAAATGCAAATTTGATAATTTTCATATTTGAATTGAGCATAAATGGATTTGTATGGATTTGAATATGGAATTGAAATACATATATGATACTTGAAATGATGAGATGATTATGGCAAATATGAATTGAAATTATTGTTGAAATTTTCAAACAGGTAAATAGTGAAATGCGCCAAATGTTAATAAAATAGAGAAAACTCCGTTAGTTTCTACTTAGAAAAATAATTGATCTTAAAATATAATGAGTTCAAAATTATTAAAGGGATAAAGAAAGATAAGACAGGGTGCTCCGGCACCGAGTGTGACAAGTCTTGCTCGACTCCACTATAGACGGGTGACTGGTGTTACACAATCTACTTTTTTAGGATGCACCTTGATCTCACATGAAGATGCAAACACTTTTAAGTGGTTGTTCATGACGTGGCTTGAAGTAATGGGAGATGTTCATCCTAATTCTATTCTTACAGATCAATGTGAAAGCATGAGGAAAGCCATTAGGGAGGTAATGCCTAATACTAAACACAGATTTTACTTGTGGCATATATTATGCAAAGTACCTGAGAAGTTTAGGGGTGTTATTGATTATAACAGTGCATACCTTGAGTTTAAAGCTGTAATATATGATAGCTTAACCATTGAGATGTTTGAGAGAAATTGGAATGAGTTTGTGGTGAAGCATGGGTTGGAAAGAAATGAATCACTTTTTAAACTATATGTTGATAGGGAGTATTGGGTTCCAATTTATCTCAATCACACATTTTAGGCTGGAATGGTTTCGACTCAAAAGAGTGAGAGCATGCATGCCTATTTTGATGGGTATGTTAACTCAATGAGCACACTAAAGCAATTTGTGGAGCAGTATGAGATTGTTATGTGTGACAAGATTGAAAAGGAGTTCTGTACTGATTTCAAATCAAAAAACACAGTTGTAAATTGCATATCTATTTTATCGACACCATATTTTGGCCGATCCCCAAAATCAATAAATTTCGAAACTGATCCCCAGCACTAAGTCTCCCTTTGCCAGCCAATTACATTTCCGATCTCTCTTTACCGAACAATCACATTTCCGACGTCTCCTCGAAAGGAATCAAATCAATACTAAGTCCCCATGTCATTTAAAGCCTTGCCGATCTCTCAAATCAATTGTCAAATCTCCTAAATAGTCAATTACATTCCCGATCTCTCTCGTCAGACGAAACTGAACCAGTACTAGATCTTCATTTTAAAAGTTTAGGAATAATCAAGGTTCCAACCCGGTTTAATGGCGATCCCGATCTTAAGTACTCAAGCCAAATTTCCAATTTTAAATTAAGTCCTGTTTCGTTGGTTCCCTGCCGATCTCATGCTTATGGTGTTTTTCGACCTCATACACTTAGATTAATAATCAACTTTAGTTGTTTTAATATGCTCTGACAATCAAGTGCTTAAGTAATTTAGAGATTTTCTGATCACATCCATTCACTGAACAAAAAGCGAATTTCATTTCATATTAAAGTTTGTACAAGTCATTCGGCTGGAGGATCACCCCCAGCATGATCTACATTTTGCTCATTTTCTCTCTCGCCTTCAGCCTCCTCCTCACTATCCTCACCCTCGTCCTGGGGAGCCAGGTCTACCATCCAAGAGAAGTCCTCTTCGAGGTACCGATTTTTGAGCTCGGCCAGGAGATCCCTGTGAGCATTCACATAAGTGCCGGCTTCCCTTGTCATTGCCTCTTCCTCTTTCGCTTTGAGCTCCTCAGTGAGCTAAGCCACTTCACCAGCTCGGAGCGCCTTAATCTCTTCAATAACACGATTTCGCTTGGCTAGAACACGAGCTTGCTTGGCCAGCTTGTCCTCGTAGAACTTCATCCGCCCCTCAATTTTAGATATGTAGTTCTGAGCGGATGAGAGTTGGGATCGGAGGGAAGCTACTTCGTGACCCATCTTCTCGACCTCCTTACCCAGGCGGTGAGCCTTCTCCCGGACTATGTGCTGATTCACCAAGCACTCCACGTTCAGGCTCATGGATCGGGTCAGGATATCATCAAGGTTGTCCGGAGACAGCCTGTCTCGATCCTCCCGAAGGCAGATAGAAGCCCCCAGAACTTTAGCCAAACCCGAATTCTCCCGAACAGTTCGGTTCTTCTCCAAGGAATGGATTAGCACTTGAGCACCGCGAGAGAGGGTCTGTGTGGTAGGTTGAGAAGGACCCCCTTCCGCACCTGAAGCGACTGGAGGAGCTGGAGGCGGCTCTTCTTGGCGGGGAGGAGATCGGATCACTTCCACCTCGGGGATCGGATGCCCGGAAGGTTGAGAGGGGCCCCCTTGTATTTCCCCGGGCTCATGGCTGGGTGTCTGCAGGGCTTCAGCCTGCTTCATTTTCCATACCTTCCGGGAGATCTCTCTCTTTCGCTTCCGGCTCTCCTTAGAGGCTTCGCCGTTTGCCATACCTGCACAAGAAAGAGGTCAGTGAGATCGCTAAGGTCCAAAGATCTGAGATATAGGAAAATACCGATGCCGAGGTCAGAGACCTAAAGCCCGCGATCTTCGCCAGTGATCAATTCCATCGTCCAGTGATGCAGTTCGGCAGTCACTGCATCCAAACAAGAAAACCTCTCTCTGCCCGCCTGATCCTTTAGCTCCATCACCATCAGGCCTTCTTCTCTATTTAAGGTGATGCGCTTCGGAAGTACAGGGCCCTGGTGCAGCCAGTTGAGAGGGAAGCCCTCAAAGCCATTCAGAATTTTACTCCTCAGGATAAAGAAGCGGTTCTTCCAATTCTTAAGGGAGGAGGGCAGGTCGGTAAAAAGCCCACAATGGGGTTTCGCCTAGAAGAACCAATACTCGTTGTCCTTTCGACGAGTCAGCCTATGCAGTTCGGCGAACTCCTTAGCTATAGGTCGAAGCCCCTTAGTTCAGCATAAGCCTCGGAAGGCTACTAAGATCCGCCACGAGTTGGGGTGAACTTGAGCAATGCACACTTGGTGATATTTTAAAACTTCCTTGAAGAAGTCGTCCAAAGGAACCATAGACTGGCTTTTAATTGCTCTTCGTATACTATAATCATGTCGTTCCCTTCGAAGAAGTGATCGGCTCGAATATCGCCGTGACACCGGATGAGTTCGAATGAATCAGGATGAATGTTGTATTCTTGGCTGAATGATTGTAGGTCGGTTTCTTGAAGAACTGATGGTAGCTCGTCCATGGGAAGATTCTCCCTCCCTGAAGAAGGTACATGCCTTGATGGTGCTACTTGCCCTCGAGCTGGAACAGGGACCCTAGTAGGTTCAGATCGCACGCTTGGTCCGACCACCTCCACTTCATCAGATGACCACAAGATCTGAATAGAAGGGGGGCTCGCCGCTCTCTGACCTTCGGCGCCGTTCATTTTCAAAGGAAACAATGAATTTAAACTAAAAGAAGGATCAAAACCCTTACCGGAATCTGATCGGTGTCGGAAGAACTTGAGGAAACGAGAGAATTTTGAGGTTGTTCGCGAGAAACTGAAAATGGCATAAGGGAGCAACTGGCTAACCCCACCCCTATTTATACTCGTCCGAGCATTTAATGTTCACGATGTTCTAGGCAGTGCATCGGGTAGCGGGACTCGCCAGCTGTTCTGACACGTCTCACGAATATTCCAAAATTCCATAAGGAGAGACCGGCTAGTTAGGGATCAGCTAATTAAGGCGAATGTTTGGAATTGCAGATCGGATAAGGGCTGTTCAGTTGGAAACTAGATCGGATAAACACACCAGAGATCGGAGAATAACCAACAAAATAATAATAAAGTGATAACTGACAAAATAAAATTTTATTTCCAAAAGGTCGGATTACATCATATGGGCGATCTCTAGAGATCGGATTACATTAAAGGTCTGATTACATCATAAGGGCGATCTTTAGAGATCGGTGGAACATCCTATCTAAAAAGCCTATGTCAAAGCCTAGTCTCGTAGCTGAGTCAAAAGATGTGTTTGACCAGGAGACCGGCTGGGGGGACTATGACTCTCATGAGAATGAGAGAGGTCGTCATCAAAGTTACCGCTCGAAACCGAGCCACTATCAGAACACCCAGTGTGGAGAGGAGCCAGATGACTGCCAAAGAGCAGTCACCAGTGTTGAGGGGAATATTAGCAGTCTTCTCGCCCGAAATCGGTTCGCCGATTATATCGGACGAACGATTTGAGATTGGTACAATCGAGGTCCTCGATCCAAATCGGTTTATTAGTTCGGTTCTCTCACTGTCATCAGATAGGGTTATCATAATTCTTCGATCACCGGGATCGTAAATTTTCAGACAAGGGACAAAGAGGATAATCAGGAAAAGATCAAAAGTGGCCACCATGGCCGGAATTATTGCTGGAGCAGTTAGAACAAGAAAAGTGAGAAAGGAAGAGAAAAAATCAAATGAGGAAGGATTTCCTGCTGAAGGTATATATATAGGGGATGGTCTGAGCATTTATTACTAAGCAGAAAACGAAGCGTACGCCTCAAAAATTGAGCTAATAAATGCTTTGACTGGACCGGACCTGATAAAGAAAAGACCAGAGTAGGAGAGGTCGGAAGAAGGGAGGCCGGCATGAAAGACCGAAAAAGGAGCGTGTCAGGAGAGATCGGAAGAGAGGAACCCGGTATGAGAGATCGGAAAAGGATCACGTTGAAAAGACCGGAAAGGATGGGAGGTCGGAAGACAAAGAGAATAAGACAGCTCCTGCTGATTATCGTCATAATCAGGGCCGAGGTAGTTAAAGCGTCGCAAACGAAATCTCCACCGCACCCGAATCGCCGTGACATCGACATGTGCCAGAGTACGTCAGGACAGCGTTGTACATCCTAATCTCCACCGTTGATCTTACTTGTAAGGACGAGCTCGGAGCCCTCGGATCGAAGAAGAAAACGACAAGATCAGCGCCTTTCACTCCTAGCCCTCGGATCGCTCTTGACAAGAAATTTTGGGCTGTCAGATTAGAAGAGAGAAAAGGACAAATACTCCGAAAGGGATCTCAGTCGTCCGTTCTGATTCTCTTTAATTCCCGAGCCCTTAGATCATGTCCTTCAAAATCTTAACCCTTTATCTCCCTCAAAATAGATCCTGACCCTCCATGGGGAGCACCCGGTTCTTATAAATACCTGCATGAAAAAACTGTTCAAGGGAGGACAAATAGTGAATATAGCGGAAGGACTCTGAAACTTAATTCAGCTCGTTACTCTGTTATTTTTGAAGCTTTCATAAGAAAAACTTTTGAAACCAGTTTTCTGAAGTATTTTCTTGCAAAGGATCTCTGAATACTGAAACTCTCCATTTTCAGTTCGTTCATTATCCTGTGACATTCTCACTTTCTGTCTTTGTTATCTTTATTCCCACTTCCGTTGTCCAAGCTCAACTTCATTCATACTTGGTTATAATTTTGATCGGACTGCATTTTAACAAGGTATTCTTCATTTTAAGGCGAGCCTTAGTCTTCAGGTTACCAGCCCGCGGCCCCCATTACGTTCTGTGATCCCGTAGTTAGTTCAATAAGTCCGACTCCCTACAGGTGAGTACTCATATTGCCGTTTTATTAAGTGCTCGTTCTTACTTTACATATTTCCTTTGTTCTTTTTATATATGTAATTTTCTCCAAGTTTATATTGTGCTAAAGAACACGAAAAAGGTTATTCTCGAGTTTATTTCCTTGTTGACTAGTCCATTCTTTTTGTTAATCTTTGTTATTTCTGAATGTAAATCTTTTAGTCCCGAGTAGAGTATAAATAGTTGGATAAAATGTAGATAACTGTATCTTAAGGGTCTCTTTAAAATAATGAACGGTCTGAATAATAAGTCAGGAAAATAGCAAGGCCGAATCACTAGAATAACATAAAAGACCATTGAGTAAAACATCACAAGGCAGAGTAAAATCGAACCTTAAGATAAACAAATGAGATAGATCGAGTATCAAAAGGTACTGGTAAGGCGACCACATAGGAAGGTCGAAAAATTCAGTTTGGTATCCCCTGACTAGTCACAAGGTACCAATGAGTTAAAAAGAAGCCTTATTCCGAGCTCCGGCATCTTTGAATACCAGAACCCTTAGTTCTAGGATTTCGTGACGGGTAGCTGTAATCAAATTTCGAGAGATCGAAAAAGTCCTTATCCGACTCCTAGTAAAATAAAAGAGAATTCTTATCCGATTCTCAATTTAAAATTTTAATAAATATTTAAAAGGAGATCGGAAGAGAGTTCTTATCCGGTTCTACATCTAAAAATTTTGAATATTTAAAAAGAGATCGGAAGAGAGTTCTTATCCGATTCTCAATCTAAAAATCTTAATAAATATTTAAAAAGAGATCGGAGGAGAGTTCTTATCCGGTTCTCAATTAAAAATTTTAACAAATATTTAAAAAGAGATCGGAGGAGAGTTCTTATCCGGTTCTCACTTAAAAATTTTAACAAGTATTTAAAAAGAGATCGGAGGAGAGTTCTTATCCGGTTCTCACTTAAAAATTTTAACAAATATTTAAAAGAAATCGGAGGAGAGTTCTTATCCGGTTCTCACTTAAAAATTTTAACAAATATTTAAAAAGAGATCGGAGGAGAGTTCTTATCCGGTTCTCACTTAAAATTTTTGAATATTTAAAAAGAGATCGGAGGAGAGTTCTTATCCGGTTATCATTTAAAAATTTTAATAAATGTTTTAAAGAGATCGGAGGAGAGTTCTTATCCGATTTTCAAATTAAATTTTAACAAATACATAAGATGATCCCCCTAAAATAAAACAAATATGCAATAGCAACTCACTAAGGTTGTCTCATTTACTTATGTATCTGGGTAATCCGGATTAGTGAAAAATCAAATATTCCTTTTGTCAAAAGGATTAACATTTCCATTCAAACCCTCCTAACTATAAAGAACGTGAAGTTAAATCTGCTTACCTTCGTTGAGGGACGAGGTGGGGTGCCTAACACCTTCCCCGCCCGTTTACGGACCCCGGACCTAGAATCTCTGTTTTTGAAGTGATTTCATTTTAATTTACTTTCACAAATAGTTTTCTTTAATTTCCCTCAAAATTAAAGTGGTGACTCCTCACTTTTCCCACTTCGGTGAGTGTTTGTCCAGGCGACTGCAAAACACGTTGCGACATATTTTTAAATGGGAAGAACAGTTTCAAAAGGCATTTACTAATTCAATATTCAAGCTGTTCAAGAGGAGATTAAACGAATGTGGTATTGCCATGTCATTCAGCGAACTGAAGAGGGAAGGCATGAAGCAGATAATGAGCTAGGAATTGAGAGACATAAAATTGTGGAGAAATCCATAATTAACAACTGGTATCATAGGGAGTTTGTTTATGATGTAGAGTACAGGGAAAATGGCCACTATTTCAATTGCAATTGTAAGAAATTCGAATCAAAAGGAATACTGTGTTGCGATTTCATGAGGTTGATGTCACTTAAAGACATAAAGTTCATCAGAGAATGATATTTGTTTAGGCGATGGAGAAAAGATGTTAACCGTGTCCATAGTAAAAAGTTTTTTCACGGAGCGTACCCACATATGACAGAGGAGTTTGAGAAATACAAGGAGATGGAGAGGTTATTTCAAGAAGCATCAGATTTGGTTTGCTATGACAATAAGATTAGATTTGTGAAACAACGGGTTGGCTGAATTGAGGCGGGATTTATTAAGCTGGAATGATGGAATGATTGCTCCTACCAGTAATGCACAAGCTATTATTGACACTAACAATATTGATGAAAATGAAGAAAATGAAAGAGTTATTCTTAATCCACACGTGACTCGCAGTCGTGGATGACCATGAATAAACAGGCACAGATCAGTAAGGGGGATCACTCAACGTGTGAATTCTGGTAGGAATAGAAACAGTGGAAGGGGTAGGCGTAAAGGTCGACCAAGAAGCAATATTAACTCGAATATTACTGAGCAAGTATTTTTTTTTTTTAAATTAGTACTAATGTTATTTATTTCAATTTTTTTTTTTAGATATTTAGCATGTAAAGGTTGGGCCGCATAATAGCTAAACACAGGGCGGCCAAACACAAGTCAATGTTGTTAATGTTGCAATTAATCCGATTGTCAGTGGAACTATACCAAGCCATCATAGTATTAGGCATTAAGGAACCCATTATACTACTAAGCATTACAATGGAATTGTTTAAGAAATTAGAATAGTATCATCAGTGTAAAAGCAATTTTTTTAAAATTTTATTACAACTTATCTTATGAAATAGCCAGAGTTACAGTTATAACTTATCAAAATTAGTTAGCTAATTTTAGTTTGCTTCTGCTTCTTATGTGGGCAAGACGTAGCATATTATATAATTTATTATAACTCATGTAAGATCACTTTTCTTGTTAAGTTGAGATTACATTTCTGGATTACAAGCATAGCCATGGTCTCAGATACTCGGTTCATTTCCTTAACAATTATACTTCATTAGCATAAAAATTAAATTTATCATATTTCATTAACAGAAAGCTAGCATATCAACAAAATTAAAAAGGATATTTCATTGTTGTTAACAAAATAACATGTTTAAAGTGCTCAAAAATAACCAAAAGAAAAACCATTGGCACTGGACATCAATGCAAGTTTAAAACAACATCCATCAATAAATCATTAAAAGTTGAAGGTAGTAACAATTTAAATATGATGACCCATGCGAATGACAAAAATGGAGAAGCTTGATATGTCCATAACTGATTGGATGAAGGTGCACTCATCACCTTTCTCTAGTCCGTAGAATCTAACAAAACGAACCCATCCCTTTGCAATTCTTGCTCTCAGTTTTGGCTTCTGTCCATGTCTTGACGTCTCCTCTGTACCAACATACCCAAGTTTAAACGGCATGGGATGATCTAATCTTCATCCAGGTTTAGGCAGCTTCCACATAGTGATTGTGGTTCTGTCTCGTCCAATAAATTGCACAGCTTCAAATGCAGGGATAGCCTTTCAAAATAAAGTTAACACCATTAGAAGTAATAAAAAAAAACTAGTTGAAATTGTGTATATAGAAAATTAATGTACTACAAATGATAGTTAAGCATACCACTTTATATTTCCAATCGTAATTCTTGCAAACAAATTTAAATAACCATTGAGAAGGATTGACATGGTTCTGTGACACCAAATGATCTACACAATAGCACAAAGAATTAAACAATTGCGTAACAATTCATTCTTATGAATAGCATATAATTTGGTAAGAAAAAAAATTGAAATTTCTCACTTGTACCTAGATTTGCATGCATTGTATTTTGACAAACATTGGTTAGCCCTATGTTCTGCTCTTGCATCCGCTTAGGGTAGTAAATCTCTCTACCACCAGAATTGAGTATGACCACTTTAAATTCATATGGAGGATTGAAAGTGAAGATCAATTTGTAGTTTGGTCCTACTTTGTGGCAATCCATGAATTCTGATAATCCATTGTCAATTATAGATACTGCTAGCCCTACTTGGACTAGCACTTCCTCAGTTTCATTTGATGGTGTGCGCAAATGAAATGTTGCTTGAAATTGGTCCATTCTCTGTCTTAAAAACCTTGACAGGATTAACTTGGAAGAACACAAACACACAAAAACTTAGATTTGAAAGAGGTATGTGAATCATACATAATAGATGATATACAAAGGTTTCACTTACCATGGATTGGAATTTGATTACATCCTCAGTTATATGAACCTCAAATGTATCTGACATTATTGCTTTGGTTGATAAGATAAAGATTTGAGAGAGGATGGTATGATACTCGTTCATCAGCTAACAATTACAGATAGATATGTGAATCAGATGTGTTTTAGGGTGGTAGACATGTTTTAGGGTGATACTTGAATGATGAGCATGGAAAGGGATGAGCATGCCATTGAAAATTAGAGATGGCAATAACTTTTGACAGCTCAAAGATTTTTATTGTTCAAAGAGATATGTCCAACATTGTTATTGGAAATATGTAATGGAATTAATAACCCCTTTGTATTGAATATGCATGGCTCCACACTAACTAAATGTTGACGACAAAGGTGATTCTTTTTTTGAATCAATATGGGTCGGTTTGGTTTCTAAAAAAAAAACTTGTGTTCAATTTAGATCGAACCAATACACATAAATTCGAATGCTCCGCTCAATTATACATTTTATTATGTCATTTTTTAATTAAATGTTAATACTATGTTTGCAAAAAAAATTACTTTTATATAAATTTGAAATTTAAAGTTAAGTACAGTAATTAGCATATTAAATTCTATATTAATTTTTATAATAATAAATCTATATATTAAAATATATTAGTGGTGGTGGTGATGGTGTGATGGTGGCAGTGGTGGTGGTGGTGGTGTTGGAGTTATATTCTATAAGTTATATAATACGCTATGTTATACTATTTTAAGTAAAGTTATATTATATAAAATTGAAATATAAATTTAAGTAAAATAAATAGAATATTAAAATTGATATTAATTTTCACAATAATTAGTCATGATATTAAAGTAAATAGCATATTAAATTTGATTTTAAAATTGATAGCAATGGTGTAATGGTGGTGGTGGTGGTGGGGGTGGGGGTGGTGGTGGCGATGGAGTGGTGGTGGTGGTGATAGGGGGGTGGTGGTGGTGGTGGTGGTGGAGTGATGATGTTGGGCTGGTGGTGGTGGAGGTGGCGGTGTGATAGTGGTGGCGATGGTGGTGGTGGAGTGTGGGGTTGGCGGCGATGGAGTAATGGTGGTGGTGGTAGTGGAGGTGGTAGTGATAGGGTGTTGGTAGCAGTGGTGGTGATAAGGTGATGGTGGTGGTGGTGGTGGTGGAGTGGTGGGGGTAGTGGTAGCGATGGAGTGGTGGTGGTAGTGATAGGGTGGTAGTGGTGGTGGTGGAGTGATAGTGGAAGTGATGGAGTGGTGGTGGTTGAAATTATTTAATATTTTTTAATTTTAAAAATTATTTATTACTATATATTATTAATTTCACAAATTTGGCATTTTTTTTGTTAGGTAAATACAAACTTAACAAATCACCACCGCCGCCAATGCCACCACACCACCACTCCATCACCATCACTACCATTATCACTCCACCACTACCACCACTATCACTCTACCGCTTCCACCACTCCATCACTACCATAACTACCATCACTCCACTACCACCATCACTCCATCACCACCACAACCACCACCACCACCACCACCATTATCACTCCACCACCATCACCACCACTACCACCACTATCAGTCCACCACTACCACCACTATCACTCCACCACTACCACTACCACCACCATTATCACTCCACCACCACCACCACCACTATCACTCCTCCACCACCATTATCACTCCACCACCACCACCACCACCACCACAACCACCACTATCACTCCACCATCACCACTATCACTCCACCACTGCCACCACCACCACTATCACTATTACCCCACCACCACCACCACCACCACCACCACCACTATCACTCCACCACCACCACCACTGCCACCACCACCACCACTCTATCACCACCACCACCACTCTATCACCACTACCACCACCACCACTACTATCACTCCACAACTACCACCACAACTATCACTCCACCACCACCACCACCACCACTCCACCACCACCACCACCACCACCACTCCATCACCACTATCACTCCACCACCACCACTCCATCTCCATTACCACCACCACCACTCCATCTCCATTACCACCACCACCACTGTTATCACTACACCACCACCACCACCACCACTACCACCACTATCACTCCACCACCGCCACCACTACCACTATCACTCCACCACCGCCACCACCACCACCACCACCACCACTCTCACTCCATCACCGCCGCCACCACCACCATTCCATCACCACTACCACCACTACTATCATTCCACCACTACCACCACCACTACTATCACTCCATCACTACTGCCACAACTATCACTCCACCACCACCACCACCACTCCATCACCACCACTACCACCCTATCACCACCACCACTACTACCATTATCACTCCAACACTACCACCACTATCACTCCACCATGACCACCACTCCATCACCACCACAACATCACTCTACTGCCACCACCACTCCATCACCACCACAACTACCACCACCACCATTATCACTCCACCACCACCACCACTATTATCACTCCACCACTACCACTCCATCTCCATTACCTCCACCACCACTCCATCACCACCACTGCCACCACCCTATCACCACCACTACCACCACCATCTCTGTCACCACTATCACTCCACCACCACCGCCACCACCACTACCACTATCATTCCACCACCACCACCACCACTATCACACCACCACCATCACCATAATTATCACTCCACCACTACCACCACTCCATCACCACCACCACCACCACTACCACCACCACCACCCTATCACCACCACCACCACCACCACCACCACCACCACCACCAATACCCTATCACCACCACCACCATCGCTGCCACCACTATCACACCAACAACACCACTCCACCACCACCGCTATCACTCCACCACCACTATTAAATAATTTAATATATATTCTTAAAATTGATATATATATATATATATATATATATATATATATATATATTGAAATTTATATCATATTTTAAAATTTTATATATTGAAAAAAATATAAATATAACTAGTTTGATCGTCGCCCTACCTACACTAATCCACCACCGCTATCATTATCACTCCACCACCACTATTAAATTTCAAACCAATTTTAATATGATACTTACTCTAATATCAATATTTATTGTTATAATATTTAATTTCTTTTTTGAAATGCTATTTACTTCACTTAAATTAATATATATTAAATTTATATCATATTTCAAGTTAAAAAAAATATATAACAAAAATATAACTTATAGTATAACTTATCATTAAAAATCAATATCTCTTATCTTATAACAAACATATTATATGTCATAACTTATAGTATACAATATCTCTATAATAGCATGTTTCCCATAACATTAAATCAAAGATATTAATGGGTTGAATGGGACGGTTGACCAGCCATTGAATAACGTAATTCCCTTGCTTTTGGAGATAGAACTACCATAACTCATCTCTTATCTCTATACTCTCCCTATTATCATTCTACGGTTTCTTAATTCCAACAGAGCAGATAGCGCCATGTCAACAAAATATGGGTTTTATTTCATTATTGAAGGCAATACCCAGAGGATTATAAGGCATCTTCATACTTTTTTTCTCAAATTATTTTTTACGTAATTTTCTTTTACAAACATAATCTCCCTTTGTCTGATTGTCATCTATTTTTTGTCCCTCTTATAGAAGATCCCAAATCATGTGATTTAAATGCTTGATGTATTTAAATTTGACATGGTAACCCTGTCTATTAAGGGTTTGGAAGGTCACTCATAGCAGGTTACAGTTAGAGTAGATAACAACGATGGAAAGTTTTATCTTTAAGACGATGTTACTGAACTAATTAAACACTACAAACTGAAAGAGAAATTTTTCATTGTATTTAAGGCCATTAGTGAATTAGTACTTGAGATTTTGATGTTTGATAAATCAGGAGTCGAGATTGATTATGGAAATCCACCAATTCGAGAGGTCTTGCAAATTTCTTTAGATGATGATGATTTAACAGGTAGTTCTTTTTCGCATTATCTGTAATTTTGTTCAATGGAAACTAGGGAGCAAAAAGTCCTTTGTTTGCATTATCTGTGCATTTTTTTAAACTAAATTCATGTCTTTTATAGAGAACCTGAACAACGAATCTGATTCTGAATCACTTACAATTCAGCCCAACTTTGTGTCTGTGATGAACACCTATGATTAGAAGCATAAAGTGGTATATTTATTTTGCTTTTATAAGTCTTCTATTTTGTGTTATTGACTGGAACAAATAGACACAATTTCTTTTGTTGCAAAACTTTATTTTTTTTAAACCTAGTGTTTCTTTTTGCTTTCTACTACACATTTGTTTAAAATAAATTTATTTCTTTGTTGAAAATTAAAAAAAAAAAACTAAACTTTGCTACTGGGTGACTTTGAAATATTGTTGATGTTCTATTTACTGGTTTTGATCATATACCAAAAGTACATGTTAAATCCCAAAGCAAATTCCCAAAAACTTCTATTTATTATTTTTGCAGTCCATATTTACAACATTATCTATTCTGAAAATAATACATCACTTATATTTTTTTTCTTGTGTTATTTACTAGAATATTCCAATAAAATTTGCAAATGAATTACTTGGCTTGGATGGCATGTTGGTTGACATACATGGAACTGGTGGTAAAAAATGGATAGTTCATCATGTCACTTGGTTTAGTAAAGATGGAGTCTTTAAGAAGGCCAAATTTGAAAAGGGTTGGAATGTGTTTGTGACGAAAACTAGTTGGCAGAAGATGATGAGGTGGACTTCATGTTGGATATGGCTGCTGATGATGATAGGGTTGTTTTCAATACTGTAATTACAAGATCTGGGTAGTACCTTCAAGTGTGTTTAAACTATCTTATTTTGGCCTTGTGTTTTTTCTTTGTTTAGCTAAGTGACAATAGGATTATTTTAGTTGGATGTGGTGGGTTTTTAAACTATCTTTCATAAGACAATATGCTCTGTTTTCCTTTTTTTTTTTAATGTCAATGTTAAACATTACAAATAACTATTGTTGTTGCTTCTAATGTTCTTCCTTTTCTTTTATAACTAGATAATCCATTGCTTATGTTAGTAAAGCATAATAATTGAAAAACTATAATTTTTTACTTGTTTGCTATAAAGCACTAAGAGCATCATCTGCTTACTAGGCATTTTATAAGCATTTCATTATCTAATTAGAAAGTAGTGTTAAATATCTTCTGAAGCAAAGATTGTGGAAGAATACTGAACTAAAGCCTAGCATAAAAGGCACATAAAACAACAACCATAACCAGCTAAATCACCATAATTTTAAAATAACCCAATAGAGCACACCAAATGCGGCCAACAATAATAGAGACTCGACCAAATTAGAAGAAGCAAATGCCCACCAAAACGCTGATAGGATGAGAAAAGAAAACAAGTGGATGACAAACTACCTAAGGACACTTGACAAAAAATAGATAAAACAATCTCATAACCATTTAGAATGAATAAGCCAACACAATCAACAAAACAACTTTTTCGTGATCTGTTTCTCATAAGCATACTCATTAAAATAGAATCAGTATATCCACCAAAAAAAATGTCCATTGCATGTCTAGCATGCATGCACAATAAACTAAGCCAAGAATGTCACACCTTACCCCTCTGTAAGGCATAACATGATCCAATAGAATACCTAATGAACTACCAAACTTTACCAACCGATAACTCATTAAGTACCCTACAAGGGATTTTAAAACTATTTTCTTACTTTTTGGAAGTGGTGAGCATTTTAGTAGGAATTAAAAATATTTAATTGAAGTTTCAAAACTAGTAAAAAATTTTGTCCATTTTTATTTGTCCGCAAATTTTGAAAAAATTTCAGCAGAGTGCCGTTTGTATTTTGATAAAACAGTTCTTCAAAAACCTATAAAAACACTTCCAATAATTATTTCCACTGCTCCCAACCACCAAAAATGACTTAAGTCAACACAATTCAATTTAAGTCCACAATTCAACCAAAGTTTGTCATCTCAAATACTTCATAAATTCATTCACATTTCATATAGTACTTAATTTATAAATACAGATCTTAATTTACAAAAGAAAATCCAAAATAATATTATTATAAATTACTGTACAACTGTTCAACTTTACATTAATACATATGACATTACAATATTTACATCAAATAATTACAAGGGTATAAACAAATACCCATACAAAAAGATCAGTGAAGTCCTTGTCAATTCAGTAGCTCACCCTACTGCTTTCTCCTTGCCCTTATCTGTGATAGCAAAATAAGCTATCACTGAGTATAAAAATACTCAGTGGTGCACAATAAAAATTTGAAATGCAGTACATATAACATTCATTGATAAATCACAATTTAAATATTTCGCAAATTATCAAAACTCATTATAGCACAATTTTGGTCAAACAATTTAATAAACATAATGTTGCCAATTCATACACAACTTAAGCCATGACACAAATTTCCGATCAATGCCACGTTGTGCACCACGATAAAGTGGTCTACAACCCCACTAATCGAAATCAATGAAGGAGGCGGCTAGCTAGCTAATGAGTACTCATCCGATCTACAACCTCAACTGGTAAAACAAAGAGGTAGGAAAATAATCGATCTCAACCCCATAAATGGAGGAGGAATAATAAGGCACTGTCATGCTAAGTGTGAATCAGAAATCTTTCAAACATTTTATTCAAATAATTCATGAGAAATCCAATAAATTTCCAAAGTCATAGTTTCATTCACAAAGTGGCAACACAATACATGATTAACACCAAATTTTCATAAATCATATCCAATCAAATCGATAATAAGGAAATGATGAAATAAGATTTATTGTGCACAAACCTGACGTGAGTCGCCTCTAGGCCTTGACTCAGTCCCTTAGACCTTCAGGGTCTTTTTCAGCTGAAACACGAAATTTATAGTGTCTCAGTATCTTTACCTCACAATAATTCCAATAATTAATTCATATATGTTCAATTCTATCCCCAATATGCTTAAACTTATATTCTTGAAAATTTTCATGTTGATGTTACTATTCATGGTACTATTCAAGTTAAAATATTGATTTTCTTATGCTTAATAGGTATGAGAAATCTAATTATACCCACATACCACATTTTGGTTACCTAACTTATTAGTTTTGGTCATTTTCTCCAATCTTAAGTCTTTTCGGCAAAATTTCAAATTTTCAGTTTTGGTGACCTATTTTTCACTGTTTCATTGGTCATGTTGCTGTTTGGCCAAGTTTTCTTCATAGAAATTGTTCCTTATTGTCTTAACTTTATTTCCCTTTTTGAATCACTCCCATTAGAGTTTTGTAGCTCAAGTTATAGCCATTTGAACATGGCTGACTGGATTGGTCTAACCCATATTTTTTGGGCACCAAACCTGGTTCTGGCAGTTTTAGGTCACTAACTTTAGGTAGCTAAATGACTTGGTTAAGGGCATAATTTGGGTTTGTGTTCTTCATGAAAGTTGTAGGGATATGTCTCAGCTTTCTACTGGTAAAATTTTAGGTCATTTGGATCTGCCTAACCCAAGTTATGGCCAAATGAATAAACACTATTCATTTGGTCATTTTTGTACAGGGTAGTGTGCCTAATTTCGGGTTTGGCCAATTTGTTCACTATGCTATTGTCACTTTTTGGGCATGATTCCTAAATGAAAAATGTTCCATTTTGTTCTAGTTTCATTCCCAATTGGCCTCACACCAATTGGATTTGTAAATTTTTAGTTTTGGTCCCTGAAATGGACCTTGGTCATGCTGCCTGCGGAATGTCCATAACCAATCCGAATTTCCATTTGCTTCCAACACTTCCAACACACCACAATTGATCATACATGACCATTTTTCAGCTCAAACAAGGTGAAACACACCATTTGACCAATTCTCAAAATTTTATCTCCCAAAACCCTAGGTCCAAAACCCTAACTCACTAATTTTGTTACATTTTACTAAATCAAAACATATAAACATAATTTCTCAACTCATTCAAGCTCATGTACACTTTTAATTCAATCAAACTCATGCAAATCATACCCCCACCTAGGCTGGCCGAATTCCCCTTTGGTCCTTCAAAGATGTTTTCTTTTGATTGTAAGTTAATTTCTAGGTTATTCATACCACAAACACAACTAATAAACTAAAATTTCAATTAAAAGAACTAACCTCACTTTGATGTTCAATCTTCAATTTTCTTCTTCTTTTCTACCCTTTTTTTCTTGATCAATCTTCTTCTCAAGTGAGGTTAACAAGGTTTAACTAAGGAGTTTACCTTTTCTATGGCTGAATTATGGTTTCTTCAAGCTCAAAAATGAGCTTTCATGGAGGTTTTAAAAATGGAGAGGGAGAGAGAGAGTTGGTCGGCTTGGTGAGGAAGAAGAAGACTTTTATTTTATTTTTTTTTTCTTTTCTTTTATGTGTTTTTAATCTAATTTAAGTCACAATTATCCAATGATAATTTCAAATTTTTAATTATTAAGTTTATTGTATCATGCATGATGTCATGCATGATGTAATAAACTTTTTCACTTTTTCAACTTTTTTTCTTTTTTCCTTTTTCATTTATTTTTCTTTAGTTTTTTAATTTAATTCTTGATCCCATAATTTTCTTTTCTCCAATTTTATTGGACAATTAGGTCAGGAGTCAGCTCTAGGGGTGAATTGACCAAATTGCCCCTCGCTGGTTCGATCTGGTTTGCTAGTTATTTGATATTTCTTCCGGATCCCTAACCTAATTATTTGACCGGCTTAACAATTCTTTTTCGTGATTTTCTCTTTTCTACTGTGTTTGCAATAGTCCTAAGGACCATGGCGTCACATTTTACGGTTCGAAATTTGAGTTTAAATCGACCTCACAGTCCTTCCCGAGAAGGTCACCCATCGCTGTGACTCTCGGCTCATTTAACCTCTTATGTTCTGTTTTTCTTATTTATACTTAACTAATTGACAATTAATAATTATTTGTATTCAGGGCTTATCTAGTTATCTTAGATGTGGTTCTAATCCCCTTAATTATCCGGACTAACACCGGTCACCAGAATAATGAAATATACCATGCTATGCAAATAGGGGTGTTACAAAGAACCCTATATGAGAGCTACTTTACTCCAACCACCAACATGTCTTATTAAATCTCACGTTAAACAATGAAACATTCATTCCCAATGTAAAAGTCTCCACGTTCAACATATATATATATGGAGATTAACTGAGTTTAGTAGTATCAATCTAATTACATTCATTAGCTCAATTCTTTCCCATGGATACAACACCACATAGGAGGATTAAGAGGTCCAGTAACTTGCCTGCATCTCCGACAACGCTGGAAACAATGTACAATAGCATTAAGCAACAATTGGAAGAGCTAAAAACTGAAGTGAATCAGCTACTAAAAAGATTGGTTCTTGATCTGGGCAAGGAATACATCACTGCCACCTTATTGGATGACCTACCACTCTTGAAGTCTTATGATATCTTCCTTCAGTTGCCTCAAACAAATGGAAATGCAACAAACTATGACAACAATGTTATTGTCATCTCTGATACTTCAGCGTCTGCTCAGTCATTACCCGGTGCTAAGTCATTACCTCATGCTGAATGAAGGATGTGTCAAGTTGGCATCTTGTGTGATGCTATGGAAAGGATGTGTTTTATGATTCTATGTTTCGTGGATATGTTTTGTTATCTATGGTTATGCTTCAAAAATTAGCTTGTTATCTTGTTTATCTTATTCCTTTGTCATGTTTCTCTATTATCATGTTTCATTTGTATTGTTTTTGTGTTCACTTTTTTTTAATGAAGAGCTATGTTCCATGTTATGTTAAATAATGTCTTATTTTACTCAAACATGAAAAATGATTATGTTTTATAAAGATAATGATTTGAAACTCTAAATGTTATATGTAAATATAAAACCAAGACCATAAAATCTAAAAGCTATAGCCCTCCATGATTCGGCAAGAAGGGTTAGTAAGGCCATCCTTTAAACATATTCGGTAATTTTGTTTTAGCACTCCATGACCCTTATGCAGCTATTCCATGGGAAATCAAGGCTCCTATTCACACACTCAAGAACCACATGCTAGACTTTTCTCATATTGCTTTCTCCTCAGTAAATAGGAAAGCTAATTCAGTTGCAATATACATGGCTATCATATTTTTTTCCATAATTGCTTACCTTGTAACTTGCTTCATTATATGCAATCAATTTTGAATTTTCTTATAATCTCTTATGCTTCTTTAGCATTGTAATTCAAATCATTTTGATTGTAAAAAAATAAAGAAACACAATCTGTAAAATTTTTGCAGATATTTTAAATTTAAGGAACTTATACCACAATCAAATATTTCTAAAAAATGAGAAAATTGTCATGACAAATTTTTTAATCCACCAAAACAACTTCATAATTTAAATATACTAATATATACATTAGGCTTTAAGATAACATATCAAAAGGGTAATCACTTTAGTTTTTTCCAGTTACTATAAACTACATCAAGTAACATCCGAATAAAACTCCCAAAACGAACCCAGCAACAAATCCGTAGAAAAAAGCGCTATAATCCAAATTTCTGGACTTCATATTTCTTAACTGCAGATTACTTATTGAATGAGATTCTTTGCATAGGTCTTCCTTTCCAAACGTTAAGGATTTCTTTGACTCCATATTGATTGTAGAAAGATATTATTAACATGGCTTTTCATTGCCAAAAGTTGTTGAGATTCCAGATGAAGCAACAAGAGACATTCTATCTCCACCACGATCTAAATTCATAGGTAGATTGTTAGCATGATTAAATGCATGCAAGGCCTCCTCCATTGTGTCATATGATTTGTACAAGCTCCTGCTTATTCTAATAATAAGTGGGGCGCATTTTTGCCATAAGGTGTAAATCCCAGGTTGAAGACCATGGAAGACAACATAAAATTTTTCTTTTCTTCCATTGCTTGTGAGCCTTATATTCTGAAAGTACAGCAGGATATGAGAGCTTGATGAATGGAAGAATCAAGGTTATTCATCTCCATAATCCATGAAGTAGGTTATAGTTAAAGAGAATTCATGGAAGCTTTCAATTTTTAGAGTTCCAACAGCTGCTAACATCTTAATTTGACATTGAAAAATGTTGTTTGGTGAGTAGATATTGAATGAAGAGATTTCATAGTCAAGTGGCTTAAAAATGAGCTAAATGGCTCACAAGTCACCCTAAATGGCTCATATCTTAAAAGGGTAAAATGGTTATAGATTTCAATTTAATTACCAATATGCCATTTTGAGCTAGCTCAATTTGAGCTGTGTAGCATTTTTATTTCAATAATATCTATAGGTGAACTGAAAAGATGTTTAAAGTGGCAGCTTCAATAATAATTAAAAGCTGTTATAGTGAGAATCGAAGAATAAAAAAAAAGTGTGCTGGTAAGCCAATTGAAATATGTCAGACAGACTAGAATGTCAATTGAATTGATATTTTCAATAATATCTATAAATGAACTGAAAAGCTATTTAAAGTGACGTCTTCAATAATAATTAAAAACTGTTATAGCGAGAACTGAGGAATAAGAAAAAGCAACCTATCGCTCGATGAGATAAGTTGTAAGACGCCAGTAGAGCATGCCTTTCTTTTCCTCCTCTTTATTTTTGGTTCACAACAATGATGAGATATATTGCTACAGATTAGCGTCTTCTAACATATAACACCCCTATCGGCATAGCCTGGTACATTTTACTATTCCGGTGACCGGTGTCGGTCCGGATAAGTAAAAGAAGTAGAACCACGTCTAAGACACATAGATAAGCCTTAAACACAAATAATTAGTAATCGCCAAATAGTTAAGTATAAATAAGAAAAACAAAACATAAAAAGTTAAATGAGCCGGGAGTCACAACGATTGGTGACCTTCCTGGGAAGTAACCGCAAGCTCAGTTTTAATCCGAATTCTGAACTGAAAAATGTGACGCCGTGGTCCTTAGGACTATTGCGAACACATTGGAAAAGAGAAATCACGAAAAAGAGTTGTTAAGCATGTCAAATAATTAGGTCAGGGATCCGAAAGAAATACTGAATAACTTGCAAATAGGATTGAACTGACGATGGGCAATTTGGTCAATTCACCCCTAGAGGTGACTCCTGACCTAACTGTCTAATAAAATTAGAGAAAAAAAAATTTGGGATCAAGAATTAAATTAAAGAACTAATAGAAAAATAAATGAAAAAAAAGGAAAAAGTGTTATTACATCACTTGGATGACATCATGGATGATGTCAAAATTAATTTAATTTTTCCTACAAATTTGGACTAAGTCAAATGGCTAATTTAAAGAGATAAATGACATAAAAAAAAAAATTCATTTCTCTTCTTCCATTTTCAGCCGCCCCATCTCCTCTCTCTCTCTTCTCTATCTTTTCCACCATAGCCAAGATTTTTCAAGCTTTGAAAGCTTGAATCCATTATATAAACCCTAGTAAAACCCTTAGAAGACTCTTAATTAGGCTTTGGTTAGAAGTTTGATGGAAAGAAAGTGAAGAAATTGGAGAAGAATTGGAAGATTAAAAAGCTCTAATTGAGGTAAGTGATTGAATTTGAAAATCTTAGTTTATTTGTTATGTATGTAGCTCACTTAACTTAGAAATTGTGAAAAAAATCAAAACAATTGCTCACTTAACTTAGAAATTGTGAAAAAAATCAAAACAAAACAATTGTTGGGGGAGTAATATGGAATTTCATCAAGCTAGGGTTAGAGTTTGATATGAATGAGTTTGATAGTTTTGAATGGTTATTTAAGGTGCATTAGGTGTATAGATCATGAATGTGCACTTTGAATGCATTAAATTGAACTTTATGTGTAGTTAGAGTTTGACCATTTTGAAGAAATTGGAGAAAAATTTGAGAATTGGCCAAATGATGTAGTTAACCTTATTTGAGTTGAGTAATGGTCAATTGTGACCATTTGTGGTGTGTATGAATTGTTGGAACTAAGTTCCAATACGGATTAGTGAAGGTCAATCTGCAGGCAGCTTGACCTAGGTCCCTTTCAACGATCAAAACTAAAAATTTACTAACCCAATTGGTGTGAGACCAATTAAGAATAAAACTAGACACAAAATGAACCATTTTTCATTTAGAAATCATACCCAAAAAGTGACCATAACTTAGTGAACAATTAGGCCAAATCCGAAATTGGACACACTGCCTTGTACAAAAATGACCAAATAAATAGTAGTTACGTAAATGACCATAACTTGGTCTAGGAAGGTCCAAATGACCTGAATTTAATACCGATAGAAAGCTGAGACATAGCCCTACAACTTTCATGATGAAAACAAACCCAAAATTTGACCATAACCTGTCCAAAAACTCACCTGCAGTCAATGTACAAAAACTGCCATAATCCAGGAAATTGCCCAGAATTATGGGTAACACCAAATCCAGCCAGCTATGTTCAAATAGCCATAACTAGGGTTACAAAACTCCAAATGGAGTGATTCAAAAAGGAAAATAAAGTTAAGACAATAAGGAACAACTTCTATGAAGAAAACTTAGCCAAATTACCATAGCAACTTGACCAATGGAACAGTATAAAATACGACACCAAATCTGAAATTTTGGAATTTCACCTAAGAGACTTAAGATTTGAGGAAAACAACCAAAACCAACAAGTTAGGTAACCAAAATGTGGTATGTGGGTGAAATTAGAATTTTTATACCTATTAAGCATTAGAAAGTCAATAAATTGACTTGAATAGTATTGTGAATAGTAACTTCAAAATAAAAATTTCCAAGAACATTAGTTTAAGTATATTGAGGTTAGAATTAAGTATATATGAATTAATTATTGGATTTATTAGGAGATAAGATACCGAAACACTATAAATTGTGTGTTTTAGCTGAAAACGACCTGGAAAAGGATAGGACAAATTGAGTCAAGGCCTAGAGGCGACTCACATCAGGTTTGTACACAATAAACTTAAAATTCTTTGTTTCTACTAGACAATTCTTGAAATAAATATTGTGAATAATTTTGATTGTTATGGCTTTAAAAATTTTACTTGAAAAATAGTGTGTTGCCTACTTTTTAAATGAAAAGTTTAGAATGAAATATGATTTGTGAATTGTATGAAATGTTTGAATAACTTGATTTAAATTGTTTTTTATTCACACTTGGCATGGCAATATCACTATGTTCCTCCTCCATTTATGGGGTGAGTTTGACTATATTCCTCCCTCTCTGGCTTGCTAGTCGGAGGTGAGTTTGGATGAGTACTCATTAGCTAGCTAGCCACCTCCCTCATTGATTTCAATTAGTGGGGTGGGTTTGCCTTGTCATGGTGTACAACATGGCATATTTGGAAATTTTGTGTCATGGCCTAAGTTGTATTATTGATTGGCAACACTATGATTATTAAATTGTTTGATCAAATCTATGTTATATTAAGCTTTGAAAATTGTGAAATATTTAAATTGTGATTTGTTATAAATATGATTTGAAAAATTGCAAAATGTGATTGTGAAATATTTGAACTGTGAATTAATGACAAATGTTTTATATTTTGCATTTTATATTTTATTGTGCACTACTGAGTATTTTTATACTCAGCGATAGTTTTCTTTGTTGTCACAGATAGAGACAAGGAAAAAGCAGTGGAGTGAGCTACTGATTATTGAGACTACATGGAGGCTTTTGTACGGATATTTAGTTATACCCTTGTAGTTTATTTTGATGTAAATAGTTTAGCGTCATATGTGTTAATGTAAAATTGAGTAGTTGTACATAAAGTTGTAATAATATTATTTTTTATTTTTCTTTTGTGAATTAAGATTTGTGTATGTAAATTTAATTTAATGCAATGTTTATGAGTTATCGAATTGTTTTGGAAAAATTTTTAAGTTGTGAAATTTGAGTTGAAATTTGGTTGAATTGCATTTATTTGAGGATATATTGGCGGCTAGGGTTGAGAAATGAAATAAATTATTTGGAAGTATTTTTCACAGATTTTGAAGAACTGTTTTTCACAAATATAGAATGCACTCTGTCAAAAATTTTCAAAATTTACGTAAAATAAAAATGTACAAAAATTTTAACTAGTCTTTAACTTTAAGTAAATATTTTTAATACCTACTATAAAAGCTCACCATTTTTAAAAAGTAAGAAAATTATTTTAAAATTCTTTATAATATATTTAATGAGTTACTGGTAGGCGAAGTACGATAAATCATTAGATGTACTACGGGATCATATTAAATCTTACTGAGAGATAGGGTTTAATGATCTTTTCAAATTTATTTCATATAACAATATAAAAAGATATTGCTTGAGATTTGTTATGTTCATAGTAGCCGATGACTATTTTGGAATAGCGTAAATGCTGTTTTATGTTATTAGGTTAGTATCTCTTTAGTATTATTATTGAAATTATTATTAAAAAAATAATTTTTTTAAATATATTAATTAGAAAATGGTAAAAAATAATTAAAAATTAATTTTAATTATAAAAATATTAAAATAAAAAAATTATTTTTTTAAATTATTTTTTTAATAATATTTAAAATAATATTTTTATTTAAAAAATAATTTCACACTATGAAATCCAACGATAACAAGACTTTAGTAGGCTCCCGATTAGTGGAAATATCAGGCCAGCCACGCCACCTAGAAATAAATAGAAACTCCACTTAAATTTATTTATTTTTTAATTAATTAAAAATACACTCGCACACCTCATTTTGTAGATTTTTTTTATTGATTTATGGGATCATATTTCTCACGATACCATCGTGTTTGAATTTATCATTTTTAACTACATGTACTAATATAAGCACCTGACACGTCATCATAGTACATCATATCCTTATCACTTCACCGGCTTTAAATTAAATTAAATTAAATTAAATTGAATAATATATCGTCAAAATTCAAAAACAAACCTCTAACTCTAGAAAGCGTGTCTGACCGGAGACCGGCTAGCCACCGGCTATAAGACCCGTCATGCCGTACAGTTCAATTTCCAGAAAATCAAGAGATGCTTTGGCTTGTCCGAACCTTAGCCTCGTACTCCCAACCACCTAGGCCCCCACCCGAATCTCATCCCTATAAATAAGCGCCTGGTCTCCTCTCACCTCCATGTAGCACGCGCGCTGGTCCTAGCAAGCATTGTGTAATCACAGGAAGACGAGGCTGCATAGTTTCTTCGCTAAAGCTTCAAGGTATCAAATTTCAAACCTGATCCTTCTTTACGATGTCGTTTTTTCTTTCCGGCTTTCTGCTTTTTGCTCGGTTGGATCCGTGGAACTGTTTAATTTCAATCGAGTTCTTGGAAAATGCTTTTTATTGTTGTTTGGTTTGAGAAGATGAAAGTGAAGTGAAATTCGGTCTCTGGTAAGTGAAAGAAGACGTGATTGAATTCTCTTCTTTCTCACTTTTATGTAATTTAGTTTCGTTTCTTTGATTTCCTCAGCGATCCAACGGAGCTTACTTGTCTTGATTGGATTGTGTTTATGATCTGGTGGCTAGATGAGGTCTTATTGTGTGATGATGCTCTTTTTTTTCTATGCGGATCACTATTACTAATTTGATTTAGCTGGAATTTTTCAATGATAGGACCATTTTGCTATGAATTCCTATAATGGATTCATGATGATCAAGTTTTCTTTAACTTCTAGAACCTTTTTTTTTTTTTTTTGTATTTGTGGTATTGTGTAGATTAATCTTTTGTAAGTTTGGAAAAGATTATTTGCTTGATGTTTTATTTGGGTCTTTGATGGATTAAGAAAATTGTGTAAAATCAATGGATCTTAGTCTTTGTTTCATATTTTGATCTGGGTCTTTGATTGATAAAAATTATCTCTGAGCCTCTATCATGTGTTCATCTGTTGTAGAATGGGTAAATTGTAGCCTTCTATCCTTCAGTGTGCTAACATATTAAAGTTGCTTTAGTTCATATACTTGGTAAATCTTTGTGATTGTAATGTTAAAAAGGGTAGTTTGTGAAGGGATAGTGTTGGGATAAAATATCCCATATCGGGAAAAAAGAAAATTAAAGGTTAGTTATAAGTAGATGGATTGCAATATTAATTTGATTAGTCAGATTAAAAATAAATTAATACATAATTTATTCAACACTTTCTCTAAATTTAACACATAGGGTATAGATTTCATGGTGGTATCTAATTTTATGGAAAAAGAAATACATGGTTAATTGTTTCTGATGCAATTAAATCTGTGGTGCAGATTGAAAAGATAAAATAAGACTCGATTGAGACAGATGGCACTAGTTTCAGGAGGAAGGTCGACATTAAACCCTGATGCCCCTCTCTTTATCCCTGCTGCCTATCGTCAAGTGGAGGATTTCTCCCCAGAATGGTGGCAACTGGTTACCACTTCAACATGGTACAGGGATTACTGGCTCAGCCAACATCAGGATGAGGAAAGCTTTTATAACAATGCTGAGGATGATGGTTTTGATGGCAATGATGTAACTAATTTACTGCCAGAAGCATTTGATTTTGATGCTGGTGAAGATTTCTTTAGTTTGGAAGTTCATTTTCAGGAGTTTGTAGAATCTTACGACACTGAAGTAGAAAACAGATCATCTCCTTCCAATGGGATGCAACAAAATGGTATGGTTCAATCTACTGTATAAAAATCTTAAGACTGTTGCAAAATGCTATCTCATAAGCAGTTTTGGTATTAAGACTATCTCATAACTGGAGTAATGGTGATAGCATATTGAGAATTTGCGGACTACTAGTCCAATGCATTAGTGTCTCTCAATGAAAATGGACTTAATGTTTGTATTGGGTATTATAGGATTTCAGATGGAAGCTGAGGCACCCAAGAGGGACGTAAGCTTGTTGAAAACATTGGAGGAAACAGTTCCAGCAGCCAAGACTGTTACTCCAAAATGATGCATCCACGGCCTTCAGAAAGGATCAGTCTGAGTAGACTACTGTAGTTTATGCTTTCTGTAAATTCTGTATAGAGCAAAGTTGCAACCTGCCACTCCTTGTTTCATTCATGTCTTCGTCTTTGTTTTCAGGTAATGTAAAAAAAAAATGTAAAATTTTAACTAGGAGAGAAAAAAAAAATTAAATATATTTCTTTTGCATCATCTTTGAATTTACCGTGCTAAAGCAAGTGGTTTAATTGACCTTGCATCATCTCTTTAATTCAAAATGGGCCTTTAGAGAAAATAAAATAAATTTTCAAAGAGATTCATGAAAAATTTTAAAAAAGGATAGCCTCACTGATATATATATATATATATATATATATAGCGCATGTTTTATTCTCTAATGTTGCTGCATGTCACTTTCTATGAAAATATTTTTTCCTACTATAGCTCAATGGCACTTTTATGAAAAAAAATTAATTAATAAGAAATTAATATATTAATTACTAATTATTTAATTAGTAGTAATAAATACATAATATAAATTTTTAATAACAATAGTTAGATGCTTAATTGTTAGAGATAAATTCATAACAATTATTAATTTCTTATCATTATTTTTAGAAATGTAAAAAGACATTAAAAGTAGTGACAAAAAGATATAAATTTATTTAACCAATAAAAATTTCTTTTAATAAATTTTTTTTTTTTAAGAATGATTTCTTTAGATATTAATTACGTGGGCTTTCTAATTTCTTTGTTGGAATCTATTAAATTTTGTTTTTATTTATTTATTTATTTATTTATTTGTCAAAAGATGGAATAACTTACTTTGCAAATCTCCAAATGGAGTTCGTTGCATACAAAAGATGATTGGGTCATAACATTAACCCAAAAAGATGCATCATGAAGAGCTTTAGAGGCCAATTGATGAGCCACCCTATTACGTGATCTTGGAACAAACCAGAATAAACATGTTGACACCCTTTAGCAAGCTGTTGAATGTCTACTACTATAGCATGAATACTTTGAGGAATACTTTCCCCATTAAAGCACTGAATGACATTTTTGGCATCTTCTTCAATAATTACCCTATGGAAGCCCCTGTCTTTAGCAATGGAAATAGCTTCTTGACACGCAAGACTTTCAAGAACAAGAGGATCATCAATATAAA
Source organism: Hevea brasiliensis (assembly GCF_030052815.1). Classification (NCBI taxonomy): domain Eukaryota; kingdom Viridiplantae; phylum Streptophyta; class Magnoliopsida; order Malpighiales; family Euphorbiaceae; genus Hevea; species Hevea brasiliensis. The sequence continues at coordinate 24,493,162 of NC_079495.1, read as the reverse complement.
GAATGATCGTACAGCCTCAGGCTAAAACTCTACCTCGAAAGTCTCTAACAATGGCTGCTACTGCTCCCATTCTTTGCTTGTTATTGACAGCTGCATCAAAATTGATCTTAATGACTTCGTTGAGAGGAGGTTGCCATTCTTGTTGTGAATCAGACCTATGTTGGGGCATCAAAGGAATTGATTGAGTTGTATCATAATCTTCATGATGCTTAATTGTTGCATCTATAATATATTGATGGTGAAGTCTCTAGTTTCGCAAAAGTCAAGGCATTCCTGCTCTTCCATATTTGCCAAAGCAAGAACAACACTAGATTAAGGAGATCCAACCTGTTTGCTACTTAGTGATGCCATCTTTAATTTTCAGCCAGCAATCCATCATACAAGATCCTGTAATCTATGTGGAACACATTCAAAACAGGGAATTAATCCAAATCTTAGCTGCTCTTGGACAAAGAAAAAATATGTAAGAAGTATGTTGTTTTCCTCTCCCTCTAAAGGAAGTTCATCAATTGTTAATAAATTGGTTATTAGAGCTTTCGATCTTGCAAGTCTCTTCTATTTAGTCTTCTGTTGCCCAATCGGCAAATTGGTTCAAGGTAATTTCAGCCCTTCTATGATAGTGGCATGAGGAGAAAGAGGTGGGCTTACTGTCTTGGATTTTGCTAAGAACAATGCAATGGTTATGCGCACTTGTTCATCAAGAGAGAGCCAGTATTCCAGCCCATGTTGAGAGGTAGGTAAAAAGGCGGTTGGGCCTGTGTAGTTTGTGTTTGTTGGCTTCATAGACTTGTCCCAGTTTAGAGGGCCCAGTGCGATGTGAGTAAGTGGTGGCAGTATGGAGAGGTTGATCGCCCTTATTAATTGAAGGGTTGTCCTTTTTTGAGTCAAGGGTTTTTTTCAAGATGGTGTGTTGTCAATTCATTCAGGGCGGCAGTCTAAAAATGGTTTATGAGATAAGGAAATTTTTGAAAGAAACGCATCAATATCAACATCCTCTATCCCTTCACTAGATAGGTAAGCTTTGAAAAGAGTGCGTATGGAGTCTACAAGAAAGATCTCTATCGATTTCACTTTTGGGGATTTCAAGACTGGCTCTTATCTCAAAGATTCACCAGAAAGAAAAGGGGTCAGGTTCCTATTATTTGCTAGGTCAATTTTATCAAAAAATTGCTTTTCGAGATCCAAGGTTTGTTTGGGATTGGGTTCCATTGAAGATTGACGGTGTTTGGATATCTGAGTTCTCCAACAAGCTTTGGAGCTTTTCGATGGTTTGTGTTTGGCTAGTAACTGGAATGTGGATTATGGATTTGCCGATGTCTCTTGTGAGAGGTGGTGGTAAAAGGTTTTGGTGGATGTGGGGAGGGATGTGGAGCTATTGTATATTCTTGTTTAGAGTCGGAACAAATATGGATGGAGATGGTGGGGATGACAAGCATGGTAATGTAGGAGGAGATGGAAACAGTGGTTTTAGTGGATGAGTATATTTTTTATGACAAGCAGGGTTGTCAATCTTTGGTTGGGGTAGGATGGATGTTTTGAGCCCAGGTCCATACCTATTTCTAGTGTTGCTTTGCAGAGTCTTCTGAAAGGACATCAGTAGCTGAACATAGTTTACTAATATGACCCACCTTGCCACATTGATAACATAAATCAAGTAGTTTCTCATACTTCATCTTCACCTAAGTTGTAATTCTTGATTCTTTTTTATTGTACAAACCTGATGGGAATGCTTTGTCAATAAGTAAGTTTGCCTGAATCCTCAAAAAATTTGGGTAACCAATAACCCCATCCTGAGTTAAATCAACATCCATAAGATCTCCAGTTAGAGTTGCTATTTTTTGTGCATTCGGTGCGTTGGTTTGGTTGGTGGCAAACCATGGATTTGGATCCAAAAAGGAGAGTGGCTAAAATTAATTTCTTCAGAGGCTAGGTCAAAAGGCTATTCTTGTATAGCTAGGTGTTGGTTGTGTATATTCTAAGGTTTGTTATCTAAAACATTCCTAACTCCTACTTCATGGTTGAAGGAAAAAAGGAATGTATTTTCTTTTTTTTTGAGTGTTGACCTGGAAATTAACTTAACTCTGGCATTCCAAATCTTGGACAAGGTAGCTTTTACTGTGAAAGCACTAAAAGTCTTAGTGGAAATGAGTTTACTTGCAAGCAGAAGGACTTGCTTATTCATAGGCTAGTCGTTGGATGTAGTTAACTATAGAATTAAATCTTCACATTTAAGGCTCTGAGCTTTTGTGATTAGATCAGATAGAGATTGGTCCATGTTAGTCATTGGATAGCAGCCACTGAGATAGGTGAGGTTGGTTGGTGGGTTAAGAGTTTATGAGAGATGAAGAGAGTTAATGGAAGAAAATGAAGGTAGTAAAGGTATAAATCAGTAGACAATGTAATACCCCGTTTGCATAGCTTGGTAGATTTTACTGTTTCGGTAACCGGTGTCGGTCCAGACAATTAAGGAGATTAGAGCCACATTTAAGATAACTTGAGAAGCCATAAACACAAATAATTAGTAATGTTTAATTAGTTAACTATAAATAAGAAAAACAGAACATAAGAAGTTAAACGAGCCGAGAGTCACAAATGATGAGTGACTCCTCGAACGATCACAAGTCGTTTTAAACTCAAATTTCGAATCGTAAAGTGACGCGGTCCTTAGGACCATTATGAACACAATGGAAAAGAGAAAATCACGAAAAGAACTGTTAAGCCACCAAATAATTAGGAGTCGAGCCTAAGAAAAATGGAATTATTTGGGCAATTTGGTCAATTGAAATAAAATTAGAGAAAAAAAAATTTTGGAATCGAGAATTAAATTAAAGAACTAATAAAAAAAAAAGAAGAAGATGGAAAAGTCAAAAGTGATGACACATGCATGATGCCATATGTAATTTAATTAAAATTTTATTTAATTAGAATTATGGTCTTCCTAAGACATATAATAACAAAAAGAAAAGAAAAAAAAATGATTTCTTCTCCCAATTTCCGTCAACCCTCATTTCCTCTCTCATTTCTCTTATTTCCTTAACCTCCTCCATTGAAGCTCACTAAAAAGCTTCTTAAACCTAAGATTTGAGCCATAAAATTTATAAGTTTCTTAATTAAAACTTGTAGTTGAGTCTTGTTAAGAAGATTGGGAAGAGAAAAATTCAAAAAAAGCTTGAAGAATCAAGAAGTTGGAAAGCTCCATTTGAGGTAAGCTCTCTTCCTTAATTTTGATTGAATTATAAGTATAGAAGTAAGATGAAAGTGGTTAGAAATACATGAAAACATGCAAAATCATACCTATCTAAAACCCTAGGAATTTTGGCCAGCAGCAAACTAATGTTGAAATGGGTAATTTTGATACAAATAATGAAGTGGTTAAGTGTAAGTGAGGGTATGAGTACTAAAAATGCAATTAGAATTCAACAAGTGAGTAAGATGGATGAGTTAGGGTTTTGAATATTAGGGTTTGTGAACCAAAAATGTGAGAAATGAGCAAATGATATCTTTGACCTATTGTGAAGTGAAATAATGGTCAATTATGACCAAATGAATGTGTGGGAATTGTTGGAATGAAAACCAAATTCGTAGGTTTAATGGTCATGCTACTGGCAGCATGACCAAACCTACTTTGAAGGACCAAAACTCAAATTTTACAAGTCCAATTGATATGCCACCAATTGGGGATGAAAATAGACATATAAGGGCACAATTTTCATTAAGGAACCATGGCCAAAAACCGACCAAAACTTAGTGAAACAATTGACCAAAGTGAAATGAGAGCAGGCTGCCACTGCACCAAACTGACCAAATGAACAGTAGAGCAGGCTGCCACTGCACCAAACTGACCAAATGAACACTGTTCATTTGGTCATAACTCGAGTTAAGAAGGTCAAAATGACCTGAAATTTTACCAGCAATTAGATATGATATATACCTAAAACTTTCATGAAGAACACTACCCCAAATTATGCCATTAACCCATTCAAATTATTGAGCAAAGTTGAGTTTCCAAACCTGTGATTCTGCAGAATTCTATTTGAGCAGTAAAGTTTGAAGGGCTATAACTCTCTCTAGGAAACTCGGATTTAGGCGATTCTTGAACCGATGGAAACCTAAGACATAGTAGAACATTTCATATGAAGAAAGTTATACCAAATTATGAACTTAACTTAATCAAATTACTGACCAAAATTGGATCAAAATCTGCCAGAACCCAAAATACCAGTATGAACAGTACACATGAACAGTAAACTTATTTTGGCCATAACTTGAGCTAAAAAACTCCGATTGAGGTGATCCAAAAATGAGAATACACTTAAGACAATAAGGAACATTTACTATGAAGGAAGTTTTGTCAAATTCCAACAGTAGATCGACCAATGGAACAGTGCAACTTCGAAGTACTAAAATTGAAAATTGGCAATTTTTCCAAAATGACCTATGCTTTGAAAAAGTGACCAAAACCAACAAGTTTAATGACCAAAATGTGGTATGTGGGTGAAGTTGGAGTTCCCATACCTATTAAGTCTTAGAAAGTCAACTATTTGACTTGAATAGTGCAGTGAATAGTAACCCGAAACACAAAATTTAAAGAACGTCGAATTTAGCATGTTAGAGCTAGGTAATTGTGAAGCTAAATTTATTTTGGATCTGTGTTAAGTTCTAGTACTGAAACATTATAAAATTGTGTGTTTCAGTTGAAAAGAATATCGGGAAGGAACCCGAGGAACCGAGTCGAGGCTAAGGGACGACTCGTTTGAGGTTTGTGCACAACGTGTAATTTTTGTAAATTATTTGCTGCATATTATTTTGAACGATTTGAAAAAGTGAATTGAGACATTATTTATGATGCTTTGATCGAAATTGTTGAAAGTTAGTTGTGTATATTTAAAATGACAATGTTTAGCAAAGTGTTAAGATAAGTTTTGAAACCACAGTGTCATGACCATATATTTGAACACCTCACTAGCACGACTAGTGGGGGTAATTAGTTTCGAATTTTGATTCCTTCTCTGGAGAAGTGTTGAGGTGTGCCAGTAGAAGAGGATGTGAATGGATATCCATATATTTGAGCTAGTTAGCCTTGTGATGTGATTTCTCTTTAGCCTCTGGCTATCGAGATTCTATTTGTTTCGAATGGCATGATCTATCTGTGGGTTTTATGAAATGTGTTTTGATACTTTGAAATGAACTTGGTTTGCATTAAAATCTCATAATTCATGTTTTGTGTTTAATGCTCATGTTTAGTCAAATTTTTAAATAAATGTGATTTTATTCTTGCATAAAGATTATTGTAGTATGTTGTGTACCACTGAGTCCTAGTACTCAGCGATAGCTTCTATTGCTGTCGCAGATACAGAGACTAGAAGAGCAGCAGACTGAGCTGCTAAGGATTAAAGATCATTCTGCTTGAAGTTATCGGGTATAATTTATACCCTAATTGTAAATATTTCTTTTGATGTGTATTGCATATAAATGTATGGACATATAAATGGGTCTTGAGCAGCTTGTACAAAAATTTGTATGAAGTTTGTAATAAAATTTAGTTTGTATTTCTTTTGATGTGAATTTTATAAGGATGTATATAAATTGTTTTGTCTCAAATGAAATGATTGTGGAATTGTTGAAATTGATAGAGCTTGATTGTGAAATTGAAGTTGTGGTTGAGAAAAATTTTTAGAAGTGCTTTTTTACAGATATTTGAAGAACGGTTTTCTCAAAATACAGAGGAAACTCTGTCAAAATTTTTATAAAATTTGCGGAAAAATAAAATGGGCCAAAATTTCCAACTAGCTTTTCACTTAAGTACATGTTTTAAATACTTATTAGAAATGCTCACCACTTACCAAAAGTAAGAAATTGTTTTAAAATCCCTTGTAGGGTGCTTAATGAGTTATCGGTAGGTGAAGTTCGGTAGTTCATTAAGTATTCTACGGGATCATGTTATGCCTTACAGAGGGGTAAGGTGTGACAGACAATGCTATAGTAGAAAATGAGAGGCGGTAGAGAAGAAAAGAGAGGAAGCAGTGGCAAAAAGCAACAAATTTCGATGATGAAGGACGTTTTCTCGCAAGGAAGGGTTATACTCGAATTGATTATGGTAGCTTACCTCTCATGGAAACCTAATTAAAGAAAGAGACAATATTATACCACATCAAAAAAAAAAAAATCAAGTGATTATATAAGGGAAAAAAATACGATTTTAAGACAATTTTAAAAAATATTAGTAAAAAAAAATATAATAGGAAATCTCTTTTTTTTTTAAAAAAAATCACATTTTATTATTTATCGAAGAAACAAAAAAATTACCATGACTGGTTGGAAGCCCTTAAACCTGAATTAAGCATAATAATACTTATACAGTGCCGAGAAATAACAAGCCACCATGGCTAAACAAATATCAAGGCTTTGCCTTTTTGTATTATTATACAGAACTAGATTTAGAAGACCATAGCAATGGATCAATGAACTAGCATTTTTTGATACACATGATCCATTAAGAGTGGCAAGTGTAGAGCATACTCATGCCTTAGTAGAGGATTATATGAATAAGATAGAATTTTTTACTTTCAAGAGGGAGAGAAATTTAAAAAGCCATAAGAAAAAGAACCTGGAATATTATTTCTTGGTAAGTTTTACTATAAATGAAACCAAAGCTTCCTTTATATAGGAGGAGAGCTAGAACTATTATAATTAATTTTCATACAAACGCATGTCTACCTAATAGTTAGATAAGGGCATCTAACAAGATAAGAACTAGTTAGGTAGGCACAAGACTCATACCTAACTAAGTCATACATGAAGACAAATAACTTATCTGACTGAAATTAATTATACAGATATATATATCTTTCTAGCTTCAGGGGGACAACCTGTTGCCAATTCACATGGAGTTCTGATAGTATCTGTCATGGGTTACATATTGTGAAGCTTGTGCCAGTATAGTCTACAAGCCTAATTTTAGATTTTCTAGGCGTCCTTTGGTTTTGTCTTAGAAGGGATTCTCTTTAGAAGGAATTCTGACTAGGACTTAAATTATTATTATAATAGTCTGAGTCATCAGAATTGATGTCTTAGCCATATAGATCCTTCTTTCAGGAGCTTTCAGGCTCATCAAAGGGCTTGGTTTCAGTGTCCATATCTTCTAAATCCTGTGAATCTTGCCATATCTCTGAACTGTAGTCTGAAACTTCTTTAGGCTTTGCTTTTGAAACTATCGAGGTTGATTCTAAAATTTGAGCCTTTGGTTTGAAGTGGTTGAGCTCATGTAGATATTTTCTTTTTAAGAATAGTGGAAGTGTCTCTTATGGTGACAGACTTGAAATAAGTCTAATATTCATAGACTGAATTTTGAGTCTATAGTATCCCTTCAGGATTTCTAAAGAAAGGACGATGCAGGATAAACAGTGAGCAGAATTCCTTACTATCGTCTGATGATCTATGCCATAGACTATAGTGATTGATGATCCTTTTTAAGTCATTACACCATTAAGGGATTGGCTTGAACCATTTAAGAAAATTTCATATTATTTTTTTTTTATTGTTCCTGTCATTTAGGAAATAGACATGGGAATGGTGGGGACTTCAAAATGAATGGCATAGAGAGTCATCATGCACCATAAGAACCATTTTTCTTCAAGTAATAAGTCATCTGAGGGACTAAAATAAAAAACTATGAGAACTTGAGCATCTGAACGAAACTGAGTCTGGCTGTCTTTATGTTGTCAAGGATATTGGATAAGTTTTGAAAATGAAAAAGATAGTTTTTTTGCAAATTCAATAATTTGGGACAAGGTCATTGTTGGTGTGCATCCAGGAGGAAATGTTTCTATAGCTAGAATAAGGAATTATGGTATTTGAGCTTTAGAGGAGCTGGAGGAATCCGTCATAAAGATGAGAGGAATCGTTTGAAGAAAAGTGAAGAGGGATATGTTTGGAGGTCTGGTGAGGAGATTTGGAATGAGATTGAGATGCTATTTTATATGTTGAATGGTATAGTCGTATTTATGAAACCAGCTTTTGAGTCTCAACAGTTGTGGTTCCAGAAGAGTCTTATTCTTAAAATGAAGTACCTTTGGAAAAGATGAATTGTCCATCACTATCAGAAAACGATGGCCAATAAGATGAAATTTAAATTTCTTGATTCCATTCTTAATAGTTAGGATCTCCTCGTAAATTGTGTGATAGTATTTTTTATACTCTTTGAATTGTCTACTTGCATGACCACAAATTTTTCACTTTCTATCGAGTACTTCAAGTAAAATAGCACCCCAATATTTGTCATTAGCGTCAGTCTAGAGAATTATTTTTCCTGCGCTAGAAATTTTTAGAGGAGGTAGATTTTTGGCTATTTTCTTTAAAACTTTTACTGCTGTGGTCTATTCATTACCCCAGGTGAGGGCCTTTTTTTTTTAGCATTTTGGAAAACTGGCTAGTGTATTTGGACATATGAGGGATAAAGTCTCTGATATAGTTGGTACTTCTAAGAAATTACTGAATCTATTTGACAGTGAGATTTGTATCTGAGAATTTGAACAATTCTTGGGCAATGCGAGGTCCAAGCTGGTACTTTCCATTTTCAAATTTCACCTCCAAAAATTCAATATCAATTTAGGCCAAATAGCTCTTTTTTTCAAATAGCATAATCCCATATTGTTGGACTAAAGAGTGAAATTGCGCTGAGAGTTGTTTATGGGCTGAACTATCTTTTGAAAATAGTAATATATCATCAATGTAAATCAGAGCACTAAGAAGAATTAGCTCAAAGATTCGAACCATGGCCTTTTGGAATAAAGAAAGGGCAACTTTAAGCTCAAAAGGCATTACAGTCTACTGATACTGAGTATTAAGAATACAAAATGTCATTTTATATCTTTCTACTGGATTAATTTCCAGCTACCAAAATCCTGCTTTAAGATTAAACTTTGAGAAGATATGTGCTTTTTATAAGTGAGTGAACAGAGAATTGATCCTGGAAAGTGGAAATTTGTTATCCATTAAGAAATGATTTAAGGGCTTATAGTCAATGACTAGCCTCTTTTTTCCTCGAATTCTTTTCGATCTTTTTTCAATATAAAAAGCTTAACAGGCCCATCTTGAATTGGTGGGTTTAATAAGACCTTGTTGAAGTAGCTGTTGACATTCTTGTTGAGCTAACAGAAGGTCTGTTGGAATCATTCCTGGATGAGTTGCCTATGTAGGGTTGACATTCTCATTAAGCTTGAAAGAAAGCTTAATAAAGAAGTCTCTATTTTTCCATAAAGGTGTTGGGTAAGAGAAGTCAGTATGGGATTCTACATAGGATGGCATGAGTAGATATTTGAATTTGGTAAATTCTTCTGGAACTTCAGACAATGAGAACAACTTTGGAACAGAGGTGAAGGTTTTGAAAAACCTTTTGTATTTCAAATCGGTAGGAAGGATTTGAAGATGTCAAGCTTGTTAGTAAACTTCAAATCCTATCAATAAATCCTTATCAAGAAAAGTTATTTCGATCACTTTTGTCCATATGATGTCTGGAAAGAACTATATTTTAATGGGCCTTTTAGTGATGAGGTTAATGCGAAAAACTTTCCCATTTGCGGCTTTGAAATATTCTAAATGGGGCATCTAGGCTTCATCAGGTAATACTACAGGATTCATCATGCTTCTATGGACACCAGTATCAAAAAAACCAATGATAGGAATTGATCTCTCATATTTGGAAGGTAGTACATAAATATGTACCAATGAAATTGAGATCAGGGGCCATACTAGATGGCATAATTAAAGAGTATTGATACTGAGGTATTCAAAATCATCTTCTAATAAAGATTTTTCTTCATCTAAAAAGATTTCTTCTAAGGCAAATACAGTTTCTTTATTAGCTTTTTCTTGTTCCGAAAATAAGGATTCAATGTCAGCATTTTCTAGGTCTAGATGCGTACTCTGGTGAATTTGTTGGATTAATTTTGTAGTTTGTTTGGGCTTTTAAGGGTATTCTTTAGAGAAATGTCCCTTTTTTTATATAGATAAAGCATCTGTCTATTTTGAACTTTTTTCCCTTGGTTGATTTTTTCTTAAAAAATTAGACAGATTTGGCTTTCTTTCTATACTTGCTGTTATTGATTCTGTAAAGCCTTAGATGCTTCTTCTTTTTGGATTTACAGGTGCAATTCTTTTTTTTTTTTTTTGTATTTGATTGAAAGATAAGACTTTCTACACATTTTTCACAAAAATTTGTTATTGTCCAACATATCACTCAAGAAATGCCATTGATCACATATCTTTTCAAGAGTAGCTAGTGTCATTTGATGAATTTCTCCTAGAGTTATTTGTGTCATGTCTTTGCTAGTTGCCAAGATTGACCATTGTAATTTAGGCTGTAATTATTCTGGTGAAGAAGCAGTATAAGTGTATCTTAGGTTGATGTCATTGTACCCATTCAACAAATAGTATCTCTGAGACATCCTTTGATAATGAAATTCAATATCTTTCTTCTTTAAAGAGCAACATTTCATTTCAAAGTATTTTTGTTGCACCTGTCTATTGTAGAGTGTAGTCTCCAATGAATTCCTCTTAGAGAGCATTCATGACTCCTATAATTGTTGAACGGTATTTGTTTCTTTTTGGCTAATTTAACTTCAATATGAGCAATTTGAGCTTTTAGCTTTTTGATTTCTGACTCCTTTTGATTTCTGACTCCTTTTGATCAAATTTATAGCCAAATATTTTCTACTAAAGTAAGGCTCTAAGGTTTTTATCAAGTTGATTAACCCTAGACTAAAGATCGACGTAAAACTTATTGACTTAGGCTGACAAATTATCAACCTTTATTTTAGTCAATTGAGCCTGATCGACTATCAGGTCCATTTTTTAGTGAATTTTTTCCAAGAAAGCATTTTGAGCCTTGCCAATCAAAGTTTGCTAATTTAGGACTTCTTCAGCACAAGTTAATAGCTTAAGCTATCCATCTCGGCTAATAACAGATGTCTGAATAAATAGTCTGGATGTAAGCTATTGTGTGGGGTCAATCCAGTGTCTGAGTGGTAGAAAGTCTGATTCATATACATCTTCTTATGAGAACATCATACAAGATTGTACAATAGGAAGTACTAGAGGTGGTAAAGATGGAACCTTTTTTTCTTTCTCCCTTTCTTTTCTCAAGATTTCTAAGGCTAGTTCATTGATTGGTAAAGGGTTTTTTCTTTGAACATCCTTATGAATACCAATCTAGGTTCCTAAGTTTAGAGAGGAGTCCCTTCTAGCTCTTAGAGTTTTGCAAGGAGAATTTTGCTTCTTTTTCCCCTTCTTATGGTTGCGATAATTTTCGTCATCAACATCTTAGTGTTCTAGATGACAATCACACCCTTCATCGCACATTCCTAATCTTGGAGCATCTCAAATGAAATGTCCATGGATTTTGCTTGTATAGACTTATTGTCTATCTGCCTAAAAGGAGTGAGCAGGAATCTTTTCTCCTGTCTCTTGAACTGGAGAGATCATCATGGTTTGAAAGATTACAGGAGTTTATGAAGTGCTTTCGGGTTCCTTGAAAATTGTCTTTACAATGCCATCTGTTTGCCTATGAAATGTGAGCTCTATTACTTGGATAGATCGAGAATTGTCATGCAACTTTTCATAGTTGGTAAGTCACTCTCGTGGAATGATTTTTACTAAATCTTCTTTAGACAGTTGTCGAGGAATTTGGACAATAATAGGTGTAGTCTCTGTGTCTACAAGAATAAATAGAGCATCAGAGGATACCCCTGGCTGAGATAAATCTATGACATGATCTTGAAGCCTATAAATTATCTAGTGGTGTAAGGTAGCTGCCATAGAGGAGACAGTCTGTTCTACCCCAATAAGCTGAACTTGAACTTTCAATGCTGTGGGAAGATTAGGGTCTTGAAGAGACATGTTATAGTTGGGGAATAAAGTAATAACTACACTTCCAGCATAGAGAGTGGTTATAAATGTGCCAATCACAACATGTTCATAATTGAGAAACCTAATATCTAATAAAGACAATCTGGTTGTTACTAGGAGGCCTCGTTTGCCATGTAGGGTGAGAACAAGGCAAATAGCTCCATAGTAGAGATGAGAATATCTCTGTCTTTTTCATGATGGGATAAGGGTTGGAGGAATTTCAAGAGTCACATATTATTTTGCAGTTGTGGATTTAAGAGCACACTGATCAAGACATGAGTATGAACATATTCCTTATTAACAGATCTTCTGAAGGATATGAGAGTTCTAATGCTTTTAGTAAAAGATCCAGAGCGTTTGTAGATATTATATGGACTTATCAGAGGAAGAAGAGATTCTTCAACCTGTGCACCATCAGGTATATTATATGGACTAGGTTATCTATTTTAGAGGCTAAGTTTAGTCTATAAGAAGATGATAGAGAAATAGTAAAGGTGAGATTGACTGGGTTAATGGAAGAGGGTGAAGAAGATGAAGTTGGTTCAATAATAATGTTTGAAGATGGTATTGGTGTTGTACAACTCATAGTTAATTGATCCCCCCAACTCATCTCAAATTAAACCTTATTCATATCCTCCTCTTAAAACTCACTGGCTCTGATTCCAAAGCGTGTGGTGCAAAGATCCTACATCGCTTGAATACCTGATGTCAACCTGACTTATATACTAACTGAGCACTTCTAACTCACAAGTCAACTTTTGAGTTAGGTCCAAAGGCTCAAGTGGTATCAGAGCCCAGGTCTTTCTGGGGGGAGGGTGAAGGGCGTTTGGAGCAAAAATTCCACATCGCTTGAATACCTGATGCCAACTTGGCATATATATTAACTGAGCACTTCTAACTTACAAGTCGAATTTTGGGTTAGGCCTAAAGGCTTAAGTGATAAAAGATATTATTATAATATTATATTGATTAAAATATTTTAAAATTATTGTTCTTAATTTTCTTTTAATTCGAGAAAACAAAGAAACATTAAAAAAGAATCATCTGATTTTAAAAAATAAAAATACTTCTTTAAAAAAAGTAAGAAAATATATATTAATTAAAATATTTTAAAATTATCCATCTTAATTTTCTTTTAATCCGAGAAAATAAAGAAACAAAAATAAAAATAAAGGATTCTTTCAAAAAAACACTTGAGAACATATAATAAAAATAATATATATATATATATATATATATATATATATATATATATATATATATATTCCTTTAATCTCTAATTAAATTTTTAAAAACCTTAATTTTAATGAATAATTGTTATAATCTATCTCTAAAAATTTTGTACTATTGTAAAATTTAATATTTAAAACTAATATTATTATCAATTATAAATACATTGAAGCTAAATCTCTTTTTTTTTTTTTTTTAAGCAAAACTTTTGTTTCTATTTATTATATTTCTATGAAAACAAAAAAATCATTTTTTAACATTGAATCCATACCATATCTGAGGTTAGCTTATAAGTGAAGATAATCCCTAAATTTTTTCTTCTATTCCCACTTCTCAGTTTTGTCTCTTTCATTATTTTTTTTCTCCATTTGTCCTCTACTTTCTCTCTTATTTCTCTATCACCCATTCACCTTCACTCATTATCATCTATTTATTACATCTCTTTGTGTTGATTGTCTAGTGGCATAAAAGAAAAATAGGAAGAGAATGGGGTAGTAAGAAGGAACAAAGAGAGGGGAAAGATAAGACATGATAGAGATTATCTTTTCTAATGAGCAAGGACTAGCTAGATTAGAGTTGCCAAGAGAAAGCTTAGGTTGGTATCTTTTTATTTTTTTTTAATTATTCTTCTTCTTCATTATATTAATATATTTAATAATTTTCACTTACTTTAAATGTTAAATTAAAGGGTGTTTTCATGATACTTTTAATGGCACTTAATGGGCCCCATGGTTAGATAACATAACAAATAATGCAGACAATCTATTGGCACTTACCTGTACTATTAATCTTGCCTTTAAATTTTTCAAGAATTGAGTGAGCTATTAGAATCTGGCAAAGAAACGTATTTTCCTATTCTATGTGTTAGTATGGAGAATCTTCGGCAGTAGTAATCATCTTTGTGTTCGTAAATTTTTATAACTATATTTCCTGTAATGGCACTAAAATTGTAAAACTCTAGTATATGTGGCTCTCTTTGGTAATTAGTGTATATGTATGGCATATGAGGATATTTCTATTTTGATATTATTTTTTGACAATTGTAATCACTTAAAATCTCACTAATAAATATTTAGTTTGTTAAAAATGCGAATATTATCATTACTTTTTATTCAACTACAAGTGATCACTTTTAATAACAATTGCGATTGTGTGGATGAATACTTGTATCTCGATATCAAATATGTAGCAAATTAAAATAAATTTGAAACTAAAATAAACATTAATATAATATTCACATTTATATTTGAGGATAACAATTGTGCTCTATCGATTAATATTAGAGACAACTAAATCTAGTTGTCCTGTATAATATGATATATGGAGACAACAATAGTCCCTCCAAGAAGAGGACATTCATTCTTATAAATTAGGGATGATAATTGTCCCTTATTATATAAAGGGGCTAATGATCATTCTTTAACATGTAGACGACTTTAGTTCTCCTGTTAGATATGATAATCATCCCCAAAAATCAGGGCAACTATTGTCCCTTAATGTGGGGATGACTCTTGTCCCCACGTTAGGGGACGATAATCGTCCCTAAAAGTAGAGATGACTTTAGTCCTTATGTTTAGTGACAATAGTAGTCCCCAAATATGGGGATGATTATTATCCACTTAATGTGGGGATAACTCTTGTAACATCCTCACTTTAGCTAGTCCGTACAGCCTACTATTCCGGTGACCAATGTCAGTCCGGATAGCTAGAACATCCGGAAAAATATTTAAACTAAAGTGAGGAACCATAATTAACTCAAATATTAATAAGAAAAATTTAGGAAAAATTTTAGAAATAAAATACAACTAAATTAAATGAGCCGGTGCCCTAGCGATGGGTAACCTAGTGGGAAGTTACGGTTCTTGCAACTGGGAGCCCTAGACCTGAGGGAAAATTCATAAAATAATTTTTGAGACTCCAGAGAAGGGTCATTGAGGTTCCTATGGCATTAGAATGCCAAGAAAATGCTTAGAAAAATTTTTTAATCGGTACAGACAATTTTAGTCTGTTAAGCCAAACGGAGGGCATTTTGGTCATTTCGCCTTCAGAGGTGATTTTTGGCTGACTTGTTCAGTTAAGTAAATAATTATTATGACACAAAATATGAATAAATATTGCTAAAAATTGAATTGAAATTTGGTAGAAAAGAAAAGAAAGAAAAAGAAGTTAAATTGGGAATTATGATGTCATGCTTATGTAATTAAGAGTTTCCACCCAATCACCACTTAACAAAATAACTTAAGAGATAAAAGGGACACAAAATAAGATAAAAACAAAGAAGAAAATTCCAGCAGCCATTTTCTTTCCAAAACCAACGGGAATATTAGAGAAAGAGAAAGAGAAAGAGAAGAGAAACTCCATGGAAGCTTAGGAAAGCTTGAAATCACCCACTAAATTACCTTAAAACTCAACTTTGTCTTCACAAAAAATTGTTCATACATCTTGGGCAAGCTAAAGACAGCAAAAGGAAATAGAAAGGAGGAGCTTTGATAAGCTTGGAAGTTACTTCATTAAAGGTTAGTGACTAAACTCACTCATTCTCTTTTGATTCATGTTAAAGGAGTTGAGTGGAATGTAAATTTGCATGAAAATTAAAAATATACCATGTGTAAACTTTTCTTAAAATTCCAGCAGCCTTGGGCTTGGTAGGTTTTTGAAGATTTTCTTGAATTAAAATGGTACCCTAGCTGCCCTTAACACTAACCTATTGTTTAGGATGATGAAATGCAAGTTAAATGCATGATTTGAGATGTTAGGGTTAGGGTTTGGGTATAAAATGGAGACTTTGACCATGTAATGATGAAAGTAAGTTTTAATGGTCAATTAGTGACCATTTGGTTATGTGTAAACAATAAATGAGATGGTTTGATTAGTGGGAATTGCAGTTAGTGTTGCTGCCTTGGTTGACCTGCAGAATTGGACATAAGTCCAGCAGGTTTGGGCAGCCATAACTTGAATTGTAGAGGTTCAATTGGTGCAAGGCCAATTGGACATGAAACTAGACACATAATGGCACAATTTTGGTTAAGAAACCATGCCCATAATACCAAACCAAGTGGACCAAAAGCTTGCCCTAATCCGGGTGACCTGCAGTCTGCCTGGGTAAAATGACCAAATGAACAGTGTTTGATCATTTGGCCATAAATTAGTGTAGAAAGGTCCAATTGACCTGAACTTTTACCAGCAACAAGCTGAGTATAGACCAACAACTTTCATGAAGAAACCTAACCCAAATTATGATCAGAACATATTCAAAAGGTGAGTTGCAGTCACTGTTCATTACACTGTAGATATGGTCGATCCGATGATGCAGACCAATTTCAATCCAGCCAGTTGTGGTTTTTGGACCATAACTTGAGCTACAAAACTCCAAAATGGAGTGATTCAAAAAAGGAAATGCAACTAGACAAAATAAGGAACAACTTTCATGTTGATCAGTTTGCCAAATTCCCACTGCAAAATTGACCAATGGAACAGTAAACACAAAGCATAAAAACTGAAAATTCTGCCCAACTAACATTAAGCTTAGAAATGGTATTGGCAACCAATACCAACAAATTTTGAATGCAAAATGTGGTATGTTGATGATATTGGAATCAATGTACCTATTGCCTATGCAAAAGTCAACATTTTTGTTGACCAATAAATGGAATAGTAACACTAAACTTAAATTCCAAAAATTGTGAAACTTAAAAGTGTAAAATGCCCTAGTATACCTAACAAGATTGGTTTGGATAGCTTGGCATGCCAATAGGGTTCTGTTAGCAGTACTGCATATGGCTTCATGCCATTCTGTGTTTCATGGCTTCCCATGCCATTCTGTGACATAATAGCCTTTGGCTATGTTATTTGAGTTGATATACTTGGGTTTTAACCCTGACAATTATTACAGCTTATTAGCTGTTCTGTTGCACACCGGGAGACACAATGTGACCGATGGTGTGATGGTCCAAGGTACTTAGTACCCAGTGCCAGTTTACCCGTTTATCCAGTCCAGTCAACTAGTATGGGTTACTCGGGCAATGATAATAAATCTTAGTAAATTTTAATTGAATAATACTGCAAATAATATTAGAAATTAAGTCTACCAAAAATGTGAACACACATTCTGCATATTCATTTTATTTTATTTTATTTTATTTTATATTGTCACCACTAAGCAGAATTGCTTAGCGCTACGCTTGCACGCAGTCTTGGAGATCTAGCTGGTGAGCCCAGCAGACATCAGACCGGGTGAGCCTTCAGATTTGCATCTGAAGTCCCGAGTCACCTCACACCTGCAGTGCATATGGTAGGACATAGGATTTTGGAAACATTTTGTATTTTGGCATTTTGTGTTAGTTTGGGTTGTAACTATAAACTCTTGTAATTATGTATTAATGTAAAAAGATGAAATTTCATATTATTGAAATTTTCTGCATAATGTATGTTGATAAATGAAATGTTGAGAAATATTTATGAATATGCTTCAAGTGATGAAGTGAACAGAAAAGTTTTGAAAATAGTATTGTGATTTGAGATTGATTTAAAATGTGTATAATGGAGTTTGGATTGGGAAATTATATTGGAAGTGTTTTTAAACAGGTTCAGAAGAACTATTTTTCCAATTTACAGTTGGCACTCTGGCAAATTTTCTATAAAATTTGCGAAAAAATTCAGATTTATCAAAATTGTAAATAAATGAATTAAAAAGGGATAAATTGTAAATAGAAACATAAATTGATGCTCCGACATACTGAGTGGCATAACTTGCTCTACACTGTAGACGGGTAAGGGGTGTCACATTTAGTGGTATCAGAGCATCAGTTTAGGCGTTTATGGGCCTAGATAGAGTGCATACCATTGCATTGCATTTGTAAGTGTTGAGGTGACACTGATGCAGATCTATTTGTTTTCTTATTTTGAATAGGATATGGATCCTACTTCGCAAAGAGCAGTTGAAGAAGAGGTGGAGAGTCATGCTCCACGCAGGGCTGAATCTGGGGGCAGGGAAGAATCTGCTCAACCAGCAGCTGAGGCACCTGCCCAACCTCAGTTTGCTCTATTTTAGCAAATGACTGAATTCTACAGGCAAATGATGGGGGCAATACCACCACCACTACAACCACAGCCACAACCTTCACCAACACCACAGAAATCTCATTTAGAGAAACTGCGAAAGCATGGGGCTGTGGAATTCTTTGGAAAGAGGGAGGATGATCCCATAGCCGCAGAAAACTGGTTGGATAGAACCATCAGAGTGCTGAAACAGCTTAACTGCACCCCCGAACAGAACCTGGAGGGTGTTGTATCCCTACTTCAGGATGATGCATAAGTGGTGGGACACAGTAACCAGTGAAGTGCAACCGGAACGGATTACCTGGGAATTCTTCCTCACAGAGTTTAGGAAGAAATATGTGAGCAAAGTGTATTTAGAAGAGCGCAGAAAAGAATTTATCAGTCTGAGACAAAGACAATTGTCAGTGGTTGAGTATGAGCGTGAGTTTGTTAGACTGAGCTGATATGGGAGGAAGATAGTCCCTACAGAGGCAGAGAGGTGCAGACGGTTTTAAGAAGGGCTCAATGATAACATCAAAGTCATGATCACAGCACTGGAGATTACTGATTTTGCTAAATTAGTTGATGCTGCATCAAAAGAGGAAAGGGTCAGAATCAATGAACAAAATAGAAGGGAAAGACAGCAAAAGAGGGGTCCGGGTCAGTCCAGTATATTTTCTGCTCCCAGTAAGAAAAGTAAGGGTCCTCCTACTCCGAGTTCAGGACCATCACAGGATCAGGGTCAGTTTCAGGGGCCCAGACTACAGTTTACACCTAGGAGAGGCCAATCCACACCATTAGTGGGCAGCTCTCCAGGGACGGTGTTTAGGGGACCAGCCCCGGCATCTTCCGCCTGTCAGTACTGTCAGAAGTGGCATAAGGGGGATTGTTGGCGAGTGATCGGTGCATGCTTACGGTGTGGATCGACAGAACATCAAATCAAGAATTGTCTAAAGAGGACTACTACAGTTGCTCCAACACAAACTGACAGACCTGCTCCTACACCACAAAGGGGTAGGAAACCTGGTAAACCTGAGGCAGTTGGTCCATCACTGAGGCCTGCATCCGTGTTAGCTGAGAGACCAGATACTAGAATACCTGCCAGGGCCTATGCCATCAGAGCTCAGGAGGAGCAAGATGCCCCAGATGTCATCAGGGGTACGTTTTCCCTCTACAACACTTCTGTGCATGCATTGGTGGATCCAGGATCCACTCATTCCTACATTTGCATCAAACTACCCATAGAGAGGGGAGTTCCAGTAGAGGAGAGTGATTAAGACATTCTGGTCACAAATCCACTAAGCCACAGTGTAGTAGTGAATAAAGTATATAAAGGTTGCCCGTTGAGGATTCAGGGGTATGAATTCTCGGCACACCTAATTGAATTGCCCTTCTATGAGTTTGACGTGATTTTGGGAATAGACTGGTTGTCACGTCATCAGGCAATAGTTGATTGTAAATTGAAGAGGATTTCTCTGAAAACTTCTGAGGGTAATGAGATCACCGTTGTGGGTGAAAAGACAGATTTCTTGTCCAATGTTATCTCAGCCACAGTTATAAGAAGATTGATGAAAAAAAGGCTGTGAAGCTTACCTAGCACATGTGGTTGACACTAGGCAAGCTAAGCCAAGCTTGTGTGATATACTCACAGTAAGAGACTTCCTAGATGTATTTCCTAAAGAGTTGCCTGGTTTACCACCAGAAAGGGAAGTCGAGTTTGCTATTGAGGTAATGCCGGGTACAGCACCCATTTCAATTGCTCCTCATAGGATGGCACCCACTGAATTGAGGGAGTTGAAAACTCAATTGTAAGAGTTGCTTGATAAGGGGTTCATACGCCCCAGTGTGTCACCATGGGGAGCTCCAGTGCTATTTGTGAAGAAGAAGGATGGAACCTTGAGATTGTGTATTGATTACCGGCAATTGAACAAAGTAACTGTGAAGAATAAATATCCATTGCCCAGAATTGACGATATGTTTGATCAGTTGAAGAGAGCCGATGTATTTTCAAAAATTGATCTCAGATCAGTGTATCATCAGTTAAGGGTAAAGGATGCAGATGTGTCAAAAACTGCATTCAGAACCCGGTATGGGCACTATGAATTTCTAGTGATGCTGTTTGGGTTAACAAATGCACCAGCAGCACTTATGGACCTTATGAACTGTATCTTCCATCTATACTTAGATCAATTTGTAGTGGTCTTTATTGATGATATTCTGGTGTACTCCAAGACCAGGGAAGAACATGATGAACATTTGAGGATTGTTCTGCAAACCCTGCGAGAAAAGAAGCTGTATGCTAAGCTGTCCAAGTGTGACTTCTGGATGAGTGAGATCTCTTTCCTTAGACACATAGTATCAGCAGAGGGGATTAAAGTAGATCCCAAAAAGATAGAAGCAGTGATGGAATGGAAGCCTCCCAGAAATACGACTGAGGTCAGAAGTTTCTTGGGGCTAGCTGGGTATTACAGAAGATTTGTGAAGGGGTTTTCTCTTATAGCTGCTCTAATGACCAAGTTGTTGCACAAGAATGTAAAATTTGGCTGGAACGACAAGTGCCAAGCCAGTTTTAAGAGGCTAAAGGCTATGTTGACAGAAGCACCAGTGTTAACACAGCCAGTGTCGGGAAAAGACTTTGTGGTCTACAGTATTGCCTCTCATAATGGGTTAGGGTGTGTATTGATGCAAGAGGAGAAGGTGGTCGCCTATGCTTCCAAGCAGCTAAGGCCACATGAACAGAATTACCCTACCCATGATCTAGAACTTGCAGCAATTATCTTCACACTGAAGATATGGAGGCATTACTTGTATGGTGAAAAGTGCTATATTTACAGCACCACAAAAAGTCCAAATACTTGCCAACCCAGAAGGAGCTCAACCTCAGACAGAGGTGATGGATTGAGTTCCTGAAAGACTATGATTGTGTGATTGATTATCATCCTGGGAAGGCAAATGTAGTTGCTGATGCTTTAAGCAGGAAGTCCATCACAACTTTAAGATCACTAATACCTGTTTGTCCTTAGCTCAAGATGGAGCTATTTTGGCTGAGTTGCAAGTGAGGCCAACCCTGCTACAGCAAATACAAGATAGGCAGAAGGCAAATGAAAAATTAATAGCCATTATGGGTAAATTTCAGAGGAAAAGGAAACTGAATATGAGGTGAAAGCAGATGGGTGTCTGTACTACAGAGGAAGAGTGTGTGTACCAGATGATGGGAAACTGAAGACTAGTATTCTGAAAAAAGCACACACTAGTGTTTATGCTATGCACCCGAGAAGCATGAAAATGTATAATGATTTGAAGCCTCATTACTGGTGGCCTGGTATGAAGAGAGATATAGCTGACTATGTGACTAAGTGTTTGACATGTCAGCAAGTTAAAGCAGAACATCAAGTTCTATCAGGATTGCTACAGCCTATAAGCATACCTGAATGGAAATGGGACCGGGTCACTATGGATTGTGTTAGTGGTCTATCTCTCACCCAAAAGAAGCATGATGCAGTGTGGGTGATAATGGATAGATTGACAAAGTCAGCACATTTTCTGCCAGTTAGGACTGACTACTCGCTGGAGAAGCTAGCAGAATTGTATATCAGTGAGATAGTTAGACTACATGGAATCCCACTTTCCATCATATCTGACCGAGACCCAAGGTTTATATCGAGATTCTGGAAAAAGTTACAAGAAGCCTTGGGCACACAACTCCGCTTTAGCACCGCTTTTCATCCCCAGACGGATGGACAGTCAGAACAAATAATCCAGGTAAACCCAAGAACTAATTGAATTTTCACAATTAATAAATTGAAATGATAGTAACAATGAGAATTATGTGATAAATCCTGGAGGATATGCTAAGGAGTTGTGTCATTGAGTTTGAGGGGAGCTGAGATAGATACCTCCCACTGGCAGAATTTGCATATAACAATAGCTACCAAGCTAGCATTCAAATGGCTCCGTATGAAACACTGTATGGGAGGAAATGTAGAACCCCAGTGTGTTGGACTGAATTGGGCGAAGATAAGCTGGTAGGACCAGACCTGGTGAAACAGACTGAGGAGAAAGTGAAGATAATCAAAGCTAATCTGAAGGTTGCCTCAGATAGACAAAAATCATATGCCGACTTGAAGAGAAAAGAGATAGAGTATGCAGTTTGTGATAAAGTATTTCTCAAAGTCTCACTGTGGAAGAAAGTACTGAGGTTTGGAAGGAAAGGTAAGTTAAGCCCTAGGTTCATTGGCCATATGAAGTCATTAAACGTGTGGGACCAGTGGCCTATCGGCTAGCTTAACCACCAGAATTGGATAAAATACACAATGCATTCCATGTTTCTATGTTGAGAAGATATTGCTCAGACCCTTCATAGGTCATTTCCATGGAAGAGATTGAAATCCAACCAGACTTGACATATACAGAAGAACCTATACAGATCCTAGCTCGGGAAGTGAAGGAACTGAGAAATAAACAAATTCCACTGGTTAAAGTGTTTTGGAGGCACCACAACACTGAAGAGGCATTTTGGGAAAGTGAAGAGATTATGAGGCAACAGTTCCCCCAACTTTTTGCATCAGGTAAATTTCGAGGACGAAATTTTTCTTAGAGGGAAAGAGTTGTAACATTATCACTTTAGCTAGTCCGTACAGTCTACTGTTCTGGTGACCAATGTCAGTCCGGACAGCTAGAACATCTGGAAAAATATTTAAACTAAAGTGAGGAACCATAATTAACTCAAATATTAATAAGAAAAATTTAGAAAAAATTTTAGAAATAAAATACAACCAAGTTAAATGAGCCGGTGCCCTAGCGATGGGTAACCTAGTGGGAAGTTGCGGTTCTTGCAACTAGGAGCCCTAGAACCGAGGGAAAATTCATAAAATAATTTTTGGGACTCCAGAGAAGGGTCATTGAGGTTCCTATGGCATTAGAATGCCAAGAAAATGCTTAGAAAAAATTTTCAATCGATACAGACAATTTTAGTTTGTTAAGCCAAACGGAGGGCATTTTGGTCATTTCGCATTTAGAGGTGATTTTTGGCCGACTTATCCAGTTAAGTAAATAATTATTATGACACAAAATATGAATAAATATTGCTAAAAATTGAATTGAAATTTGGTAGAAAAGAAAAGAAAGAAAAAGAAGTTAAATTGGGAATTATGATGTCATGCTTATGTAATTAAGAGTTTCCACTCAATCACCACTTAACAAAATAACTTAAGAGATAAAAGGGACACAAAATAAGATAAAAACAAAGAAGAAAATTCCAGCAGCCATTTTCTTTCCAAAACCAACGGGAATATTAGAGAAAGAGAAAGAGAAAGAGAAGAGAAACTCCATGGAAGCTTAGGAAAGCTTGAAATCACCCACTAAATTACCTTAAAGCTCAACTTTGTCTTCACTAAAAATTGTTCATACATCTTGGGCAAGCTAAAGACAGCAAAAGGAAATAGAAAGGAGGAGCTTTGATAAGCTTGGTAGTTACTTCATTAAAGGTTAGTGACTAAACTCACTCATTCTCTTTTGATTCATGTTAAAGGAGTGGGGTGGAATGTAAATTTGCATGAAAATTAAAAATATACCATGTGTAAACTTTTCTTAAAATTCCAGCAGCCTTGGGCTTGGTAGGTTTTTGAAGATTTTCTTGAATTAAAATGGTACCCTAGCTGCCCTTAACACTAACCTATTGTTTAGGATGATGAAATGCAAGTTAAATGCATGATTTGAGATGTTAGGGTTAGGGTTTGGGTATAAAATGGAGACTTTGATCATGTAATGATGAACGTAAGTTTTAATGGTCAATTAGTGACCATTTGGTTATGTGTAAACAAGAAATGAGGTAGTTTGATTAGTGGGAATTGCAGTTAGTGTTGCTGCCTTGGCTGACCTGCAGAATTAGACATGAGTCCAGCAGGTTTGGGCAGCCATAACTTGAATTGTAGAGGTTCAATTGGTGCAAGGCCAATTGGACATGAAACTAGACACATAATGGCACAATTTTGGTGAAGAAAGCATGCCCATAAAACCAAACCAAGTGGACCAAAAGCTTTCCCTAATCTAGGTGACCTGCAGTCTGCCTGGGCAAAATGACCAAATGAACAGTGTTTGGTCATTTGGCCATAAATCAGTGTATAAAGGTCCAATTGACCTGAAATTTTACCAGCAACAAGCTTAGATATAGACCAACAACTTTTATGAAGAAATCTAACCCAAATTATGACCAAAACATATTAAAAAGGTGAGTTGCAGTCACTGTTCATTACACTGTAGATATGGTCAGTCCAAAAATTCTGGACAGAATTTCAATCCGGCCAGTTGTGGTTTTTGGACCATAACTTGAGTTACAAAACTCCAAATGGAGTGATTCAAAAAAGGAAATACAACTAGACAAAATAAGGAACAACTTTCATGTTGATCAGTTTGCCAAATTCCCACTGAAAATTGACCAATGGAACAGTAAACACAAAGCATAAAAACTGAAAATTCTGCCCAACTAACATTAAGCTTAGAAATGGTATTAGCAACCAATACCAACAAATTTTGAATGCAAAATGTGGTATGTTAATGATATTGGAACCAATGTACCTATTGCCTATGCAAAAGTCAACATTTTTGTTGACCAATGAATGGAATAGTAACACTAAACTTAAATTCCAAAAATTGTGAAACTTAAAAGTGTAAAATGCGCTAGTATACCTAACAAGATTGGTTTGGATAGCTTGGCATGCCAATAGGGTTCTGTTAGCAGTACTGCATATGGCTTCATGCCATTCTGTGTTTCATGGCTTCCCATGCCATTCTGTGACATAATAGCCTTTGGCTATGTTATTTGAGTTGATATACTTGGGTTTTAACCCTGACAATTATTACAGCTTATTAGTTATTTTGTTGCACACCGGGAGACACAATGTGACCGATGGTATTATGGTCCAAGGTACTTAGTACCCAGTACTAGTTTACCCGTTTATCCAGTCCAGTCGACTAGTATGTGTTACTCAGGCAATGATAATAAATCTTACTAAATTTTAATTGAATAATACTGCGAATAATATCAGAAATTAAGTCTACCAAAAATGTAAACACACATTCTGCATATTCATTTTATTTTATTTTATTTCATTTTATTTTATTTTATATTGTCACTACTAAGCAGAATTGCTTAGCGCGTCGCTTTTGCCACGCGCAGGTACTGGAGACCTAGCTGGTGAGCCCAGCAGACATCAGACCGGGTGAGCCTTCAGATTTGCATCCGGAGTCCCAAATCACCTCACACCTGCAGTGCATATGGTAGGACATAGGATTTTGGGAGCATTTTGTATTTTGGCATTTTTTATTTGTTTGAGTTGTAACTATAAACTCTTGTAATTATGTATTAATGTAAATATATGAAATTTCATATTATTGAAATTTTCTGCATAATGTATGTTGATAAATGAAATGTTGAGAAATATTTATGAATATGCTTCAAGTTATGAAGTGAATAGAAAAGTTTTGAAAATAGTATTGTGATTTGATATTGACTTGAAATGTGTATAATGGAGTTTGGATTGGGAAATTATATTGGAAGTGTTTTTAAACAGGTTCAGAAGAACTGTTTTTCCAATTTACAGCCGGCACTCTGCCGGATTTTCTATAAAATTTGTGAAAAAATTCAGATTTATCAAAATTGTAAATAAATGAATTAAAAAGGGATAAATTGTAAATAGAAATATAAATTGGTGCTCCGGCACACTGAGTGGCATAACTTGCTCGGCTACACTGTAGACGGGTAAGGGGCGTCACAACTCTAGTATCTATGTCAAGGAATTATAATCGTCCCTACAAATTGGGACACTTGCTAAAGAGATAAATATTGGGGACGATTTTTAAGGTCACAAGGGACAATTTTGATCCCCTAATCTTATGTTTTTTTTCGGTAGTGATGTTTGAGAAATAATACCTCTATTGGGTTCAGAATTTGCATATTGGGTATCATTACCCAAACTCATTTATAAAAATAATTAATTAAATATAAAATATATGTTTTTTTATAATAATATTTATACATTTGTAGATATTATATTTAAATAAATAGAATTTAAATATTTATAAAATTATTGAATTTTTAAAATATAAATCATTAATAAAGAATTTTTTATGTAGATTGTCAATTAAAAATAAATAAAATTAAATAGATTTTGGTATTTTTTCAGGTAATAATAATCGAGTTTGGGACGAATTTAGATAGTTAAAAATAAATTTTAATCGAGTTTGCAACTTATTCAAGTATTCAGAATATTAATTAGATTCAAGTTTGGATTCGAGTAATGTGCTTTTCGTAGGTATCCTACTCGCATCCTTTTTTCATTTGATATTAGCAATAATAACAAATCCTAGTGATATTAGCAATAATCCTAATGATATAACAAATCTTAGTTTTTATATAGATTATCAATTAAAAATAAATAAAATCTTAATGATCATATTTACATACAACTACCTTTATAAAAATGATCTAAGCGACATACAAAAACTAATAAAAAAATTTATAAACTTATTATAAATAGATTTTGCCCATTTGAAAAAAAAAGACAATACAAAAATATTGTGAAGAAAGAAAAAAAAATCATTTTATACATCAATATTAATTAAGCTTTGATCCTATTGCACAAAAATAGAGCTTTTAAATATAAAAATTTATCCATTATTAATTTTTTTAAGAAAAATAACTACAAATTTATAAAAAATAAAATATTTGACATTGAATAAGAATAGAATTTCATATCTAATTATAAAAATATAAATTTTTTGTTCAATTAAATAGTTTATTTTTAATAATAATTTTATAATTATATTAATTAAATAGTTAAATTTTTAATTATAATTTTATAATTTAATATTTAGAAAAATTAAAAAAATAAATTAATGAAAGTGAAAATCAGTGTTTAAGATTGTTTATTAATTTTATTTTAATAAATTAAATAATTTTTAATGAACTAATAATTCTTATAGAATTAAAAATATAAAATTATAATAGGATTTTTTATATAAGTAGAATTACTATTAAAATAATATTAAATTTTAATTTATATTATTTATAAGAATATTAGAAATTGAAATTATTTACAACTTTAGAAATAGACAAATTCTCTCTAAAAATTATTAGTGATGAATTTATATAGAATAGCTTCTCATTGATAAAATTATTAGTAGTAGATATGCCATTGCTAAAAATTATTAATGAGAAATTTGTATATAATAACTTCTTATCACTGAAAGTATTAGTGATAGATACGTTGTCGCCAAAGGTAATTGGCAATAAATTGATTTAAATTAGTGATGGAGTTTCATCGCTAATGTATATTATTAGAAACAAATACATATATATACACACACAGAGATACACACACGAAAGGGGTGAACTTTTCAACGAACAAAATTACCCTTAATTTTTATATTATTTATAATATTAAGTTAAATATTATAACATAATATTTTATATTTTCTATGAAAAATATTATTGTCTTAATTCCTATTTTTATTAGGATTTGAACTTGTTTTTTAATAATTATACAAACTTATTAAAAATCAAACTCTTAATATCATTTAAGTATTAAAAGATTTTATTAATGATAAAATAGATAAATTTTTCCATAAAATAATTTTCTTATTAAAAAAACTGAAGTGTAATTTCCTAAAAAATAAAACAAGAACTTTAACGTAAAAAACTTGAAACTTTTTATGATATAGTAAGACTTGAAATTTAAATTAAAATGAGTTTCTTAAAACAATACATATATCACGAAATTTTAGAGTAAAAAAATAACTTGAAATTAATTTTTTTTTAAATAAAACTTATAAAATAAAAAAGAAAGAGTATTTATTTATTTATTAATACTTGAAATAAATTATAGTTAATTAAAGATTTTAAACAAAATTTGATAATATGATTATAAAATATAATATATATAAAAAATATAGTAAATAATATTATTAAACTAAATAATAAATAATTCAAGCAATGCGTGGGTAAAACTATTAATTAAGAGATTGATTCTTATAATCAAGCTGTATAGAAACTTCTATTTAGTGTATAACTAGCTAAATGTCTATACTTTTGCACGCGAATTTATTAATTTTTAATATTTAAATTATTATAATTAATATTAATCAATTATAATATAATAAATATAAATTTAAAGCTCGATCTAATTTAATATATGAAATGTAGAATATATTTAAAAATATCAATAAAGTAAAGTTTTAATTTATGTATAATTTTAACTAAAATTAGTTTTTTTTTTTTTTGGCAAAAACCAACGAGAATGATATTAAATTGAAAAGGCCAAAGCCATGAGACTAAAATATAAATTTTGATTTCTTGTGTTTATACTAATTTTTTTTTAAAATGTTTTAATTAGGGTATATAAACCTTATAGATATGGTAAAATATATTATTTAAGAGACTAAATGCCTTTGCTTTAATTAAAAAATTCATATTAAAATTTAAAATCATTAAAAATATTTTTGCTACAAAATTAATTAACTTAAAAATTTTTAAAAATTAGAAGAAAATATGTTAATAAAAGTTAAAATAATAAAAATTAAAATTTATTTTCTATTATACTCTTTATCACGCTCTAGCTCCTTAATTTTAAACTCTTTTTTAATTTCATTTAGCAGATATAGAGAGAGAAAAAAATAAAAAAATAAAGAGAATAACACTTACCCCATTAAAATGTATTTACATAATTTTATTTCTAATTACAAATTTATTATTATTTATTATTAAACATTCATTTTTATTATTTTGTTTAATTTAAACTATATTCCCACAATTTCACATGAAATATATTTAAGTATTATCTCTTAAATTTTAATTGTTTTATTCTGTTTTTAAATATTATTATGGTAACTTTTCACTTCATTCTATCACTCTCATACTAAATATATTTAAAAAATATATAAAATATGGATAAATAAATTTATTTTCTTTAAAATAAAAAATTGGGGACTAACATAATGTTATATGCAAACTTGCATATAATATGAGCTTATCATTTTTACTTTTAGATATAGATAAATATTTTTTTTTCATTAAACTCTGAAATTGGATTCGAATTCGAAATCTCACAGTCTTGAAAATAACTTTAGTATTATTAAATTAAAACTTTGATCATTTATACTTATTAATATATTACATTTTTATTTTATTGTAATAATTTTTAAATTGATAAATAGTTTCCATTTATAAAATTAGTGAAATTAAAATTAAAAGTAATATTTTAATTTAAATAATAATAAAAATATAATAAAATATATTGTAAATTTTTTATGCACGTGCTTCTAAAACTAGGACATATACTTTATAAAACTTTTTATTTGGATGGGAATCAAGAAATTTGAAGTTAGAAATATTGATAGATAAAAAAAAAAAATAAAGATCTTTTCTGGTTTAAAAAATCTCTTGTAACTATTCTTTTTAACTCTAAATGTTGAAATCATCCATTTCAATATATAAAAAATGATCAATTTAAAAATGTTATACAAAAAGTAATGTCACAACATTTTTTTTATTCATGTCGGAGTAATGAAAAAAAAAGAATATTTTTCACGTATCCACTCAGTTTGTCAACTTTTTTGGAAATGATACAAAGAAAAATATATTTATATACAAAAAAAAAACTCTCCTTTGATGAATTGTATAATCGTTGAAATTATAAGAATGAATAAAATATATATATATATATATATATATATATATATATATATATATATATATATATATATATATATATATATATATATATATAAGGGGGTGGATTTTTGAATAGACAGTAATACCCTTAATTTTTTTATATATTTTATAAACATAATTAAGAAATAAAATTTTGTAATAAATTGAAAAAAGACAAAATAAAATTATATATTCATAAAAAAGACTTTAAATAATTAATAACCTAACCAAAATAGACTTTTAATTTTATAATATTAAAAAATTCTTAATGTCCTACCATGTTTAGGAAACTTCTCTTATGTTTTGAAGAAATTCTGTTAACTTTTTTTTTAGGGAAAAGTATACTTAAGTATCTTATGGTTTACACGTTTTATTAAAAGAGGCTTGAGGCTTTCCTTTTTGCACATAAGGGCTTATAGTTTAACACCGTTAGCACTTAAGGGACAAAGTGACTAATGGTTTTAGATTTTTGCTGATGTGGCAAGCATGCGTTGACATGGTAATGTGTTGGACGTAAGGGTCTTAATCCATGTTTTGATGATAATAAATAATTAGTGTGCTACTAATCTACCTTGAAAGTGTTTGTGTTAAGATTATAGGTCCTAAGTTCAAAATTGAGAAATTGCTTCAAATCAAGATTAAAAGAGAGCATGAAAATTGAAATAAAGATCAAGAAGACACTACAATATAAATTTTTATTTTATCTTGTGAATCTCAAATAGTTGGTTATGTTTGCTCAAGTCTGGGTTTCTCTAAATTTCTTCGTATCTCTATTTTCAACTTTTCTTAACCAAAAGGGAGTAAAATGAAATTTTCATTTTTGAGAAATGGAAATCTGTCTTTGAAAGTGTTTTTATTGAAAAATTTATCTATCACACCTTACCCTACTGTAAGGTATAACATACTCCCGTAGTATACCTAATGAATTACCGAATTTTGTCTACCGATTTTAAACGAAGCAAAACATTTTTACGAAAAATTTGCGTGGGATTTTTACGGAAAATTTACAGAAAACATTTTTACGAAAAATTTATGGAAGCACACCTAACTACAAGGGATTTTAAATGAAGCAAAACATTTTATTTCATTTTATTTTTACAGAAAATTTGCGTGGTAACGGTTGTAATTTTAAGAAAACCAAAATTTAAAACCTGTTGAAAATCAATCTGTAAAAATATATTATGTACAAATTGAATTCAATCAAACTTAAATCATTTCCTTTCATTCTACCAACATCAAGAAAATATACTTATCTCATTTACAAATCAAAAAGAAATGTTCATATACAAATTTACAACCCAAAAGATATCAAAATATCATTACAATTTTACTTATACAACTGCTCATTTGTCTTATATATATACATGTGGGCTAATTTACATCAAAATGAATCTACCAAGGTTATAACTAATATACCCGAATATAATCCAACCACAGCTCCAACACAGCTACAAGCAGCTCACTCTACTGCTTTGTCTTTCTCTTTACGTACGACAGCATAAAGAAGCTATCGCTGAGTATTTCACTCAGTGGTGTACAACTAAAATTTTAAAGCACAATATAAAACTACTTTATCAAACCATAACAAAGGGTTGAAACACATTCAAATTTTCCATAAGTCATGAAATCAAGACCACAATCTCAATCACAATTTATCAAAACATTCATAATTCAATTTTGACAAAATATTCATAAAATATAGGTGTTTCCATCAATCGCACAGTTAAGGTAATGACACAAAATTTTCAATTAATGTCGTGTTGTATACCACGACAAAGCAATCTCACTCCAATAACCGAGGCTAAAGGGGGACACAAAAGCTAGATAGTAATATGAGTACTCATCCAAATCAACCTCAACTGGCAAGTCAAAGAGGGAAACTCAACCCCACAAGTGGAGGAGATCACATTCAATACGTCTCACTAGGCAAGCTAATGAGAAATACAAATCAAATTGCTAACTATGGTTTCAAAACAATTTCAAATAATTTCCATTCAAATAATCCTAGTTATAAAATCAAGTAGTCACATTTCATTCATCATAAATCCCATACAAGAATGGCAACACATCAATTTTCTCAAAACACTTTTAAAACATTCAAAACTGACTCACCCTCTTGCTACAATAAATCATTTAGCCAACATCCGCCTTTTTCCATAATCATAAACTCATTTCACAATTCAAAATTCTCAAAATAATATATAAAATTCTCAAATACAAAGGGAAAAGCATAATTGATTTATTCAAGGTCCATTCAATTAAATTTCAAAATTTTAAATAAAATAATAGTTTAGTTATGCACAAACCTTTAATGAATCTCTTTATTTGTGTCTTAAGCCTTCCCTTCCTTGGAAGTCTCTTTGTCCACTGAAATCACACAATTACCAAGCTTTAATACTCATTCTAAGTTCCATTCATAGTTAACTAAACAAAATTCTAATGAATTCCCAGGTTCTAGTTGATTCTGAGCTCGGGGCAGATTTGAAACCTAACCCTAGAGCCCAAATTCAACCTAATTTTAGTCATGATTTGAGAAGGTTATCTTAATGAAAGTTATTTCTCTATATCTTAGTGTTATTTTCCTTTTTGAATCACTCAATTTGGAGTTTTGGATCTCAAGTTATGGCTAAATTACTAAACACTATTCTGGGTGCAACATCTTGAAATTTTAGGTTTTCTAAATTTGTACCTTAAACTTGCATTCTATATCTGACTATCTTAAGCTCATAATTTGGCCTTGGTCCCTAAAACAATGTTTTAGGTCTTTGTCTTAGGTTTTCAAATCATTTTGAATAACTTCAATTGACATTTTGTGAAGGAAGTTATGGCCTGATAACTATTCAGAGGTCACAGGACAATTTGGCTAAGGTGCAAGAATTCTAGGTTTGGCATTCCTGACTTTCCCTAACAATTCCCCTACTTTGCCCTAAAAACTGGGTTCTGGTTAAAACATGAAGTTTTTAGTTCTATGTCTAATGAGTATTTTGGCTTTGAAATTACTACATTTGCAATTTTGTAGTCCAAGTTATGGCAATTTTGCCAAAACTGGTCTGATGCCAAATGCTTCACATTTTCTAGGTTCAGTCTAGCACTAAGGCAGATTTGCTAGACTAATTTTGTCTAACAATTTGGTTAAGTTAGGGTCATAATTAGGCTTCCTGATCTCCAGGTAAATTATTTTCCTATGTCTCAGGTTTCCATAGGTTTAAGAATCACCTAAATTAGAGTTTTCTAGAGTGAGTTATGGCTAATTCACTAAGTACTGTTCACTTGGTCATTTCTGTCAAGTCCAGAATTAAAATTCCATATTCAAGTCTTAATTAAGGTCACTTATGGTCATTTTCTAGATAGGGTGTCTTCATGAAAATTCTAGCATTATGTCTTAACTTTCATTTTCAATTGGTTTCACATCAATTGGAGTTAGGTAGCTCAACTTATGAGCATTTATATACACTGGACACAGGCTGTCCAGATTCAACACCAAGGTTCAATTGTCACTTCCCTTAATTACTTCCACCAACCAACATCAGTTCACATTAGTTTCACATCAATTGGTCATAATTCAACATTAAACACATTAATAGCATTTCCTAGCAAAAAAGTTCTAATTCCTCCAAACCCTAATTCTATATCTTCACAATTCATCTCAATTCCATGCAATTCAACACACGTAGCATGCATATAACTTCACCAACTCTAGAATTCATGCTCAACTAATTCAAACAAATCAAAACCCTAAAGTTCCCAAGCTGGCCGAAAATCCATCTTTAAGATTCATGAATAATTTTTATGATTCTTAAGCTAAATCCCCATATCCAAACTTAATTCAATGCATACATAGCTAATTAAGCTTAAGAGGAAGCTTACCTCTAATGGAGCTTTTCCAATCTTCCTATTCCTTCAATTTCTCTTGAGTTTCTTTCTCCCAATCTTCAAATCAAGGTCTAAGTTAAGTTTTCTATGGATTTTTGTATGAAAATTGGGAAGAAAGTGAGGTCTCAAAGCTTGAAATCAAGAAAATGGAGGTGTAGAGGGGAGAGATGGTGGCTAGCCATGGGACTTGAGGAAGAAAATGAATAATTTTTCATTTATTACTTTTTTCTTCTTATAAGTATGCAGGTAAATATCTAATTTAATTTATTTAAATTATAATTATAATTATTATTATTTTATACAACTTCCTAAATTCCCTCCTTATCCCTTTCTTAATTTTCATACACATATCACTTAAATTAATTACATTCTAATGTTTTAGTCTTACTCATTTTAATTGGACATTTAGATCAAAAGTCAACTTTATGAGTGAATTGACCAAAATGCCCCTCATCGGGTTATAGTCTATCTTTTTCTATAATACCATTTAAGTCCATAACCCGATGATCACTTTAATTTTTATTGTGTCTATCTCAATTAATTTTTCCCTTATTTTTGGTCTTCAAAGTAGCTTTGAATAGTACTATTCATAGACCAAAAATGGTACTATTCAGAACTCAAAGGTTCGGAGTGTTACATTATCAAATTAGCTTTCTAACATTTTAAACTAATCTAAAATTCAAGTTCAAGTCAAAAGGTTATGAGTTTTCAACTTTTTCTTGACCAAGATGGAGTAAAATGAAAATTTTTACTTTTGGGAAAATACAAATTTGTTTTTGAAAGTGTTTTCATTGAAAAATTTATCAAATTAGCTTTTCAAATATTCAAACGGATCAAAAATCTGAGTTCGAGTAAAAAAGTTATGAGTTTTTGGAGCCTAAGTGCTATTTTGAGCCTATTTGTCTGTAGAGCACTTCAGCAGCCGAAAGTGAAATTTCAACAGCCGAAGTTTACTCTTTAAATAATGGTTTTTTGAGTTTTTAAAGCCTAAGTACCTTTTTTATCTAGAGAACACTGAAGTAGCTAAAGCTAGGACCTTCGGCAGTCGAAGTTCACTTTTTAAATGATGTTTTTTGGCACTCTAACCTTCGGCAGCCAAACATAGGTTTTTGTAACTCAATAAAACAAGGTTTTGAGTAGTTGAATGGCTATATTTGCATTTAATGAACCCTAACGGTCATTTTCTTGCTAAAACTATAAATAGAAACCAATTATGACTAGAGAGTAGGAACAATAACTATTTCTTTGAGAATTTATTGTGTTGAAAAGATTTTTTTCTCTTCTCTCTCTCTAGAACTTGAGCTACCATAATTGATTATTGAGAGCTTAATATTTTGTGCTGTAATTTCTTTATTCTGAGAGTTAGTTCAAGGTTATTGTGAATATTTATTATTACTTGAGTGTGATAGAGCTTTAAATTACTCTTGAGTTTAAAGGGATTTGTAAAAGAGTAAGAGTTTGCTCTTGTGGTGATTGTAAGGGATTTATTCTTCACCTAAAGAAGAATTATAGTGGAGTTAACTCTCAAGGAGGGCTTTGAGGAGAGGACGTAAGCTTGGGATAACAGAACCTCTATAAAATTTCTATGTTCCATCTTCTTTTCTTTTTATTGTGCTCTTTCTCTTAAAAAATTTCCATCTCCCCTTCAAATTTTTTTCTTTTAAAACCCAATTCACATCCCCTCTTAGGTTGCTACAAGGGACAACAAGTGGTATTAGAGCCAAGTCTCCATTTTCTTAAGATTTAACCATCTTGGAGCAAAGATCATGGCAACCCTCAACTCATAAGCTCAAGAAAGTCAATCGATAGTAAATCCCCCTTTTTTTTATGGAAATGATTTTCTCTATTGGAAGAATAGGATGTATTACTTCCTCAAATTAGAAGGAGTGGATTTATGGGATATAATTGAAAATGGTCCCTTTATTCCTATCAAGATAGTGTATGGTGAGCATGTG
This sequence comes from Hevea brasiliensis, assembly GCF_030052815.1. NCBI lineage: Eukaryota > Viridiplantae > Streptophyta > Magnoliopsida > Malpighiales > Euphorbiaceae > Hevea > Hevea brasiliensis. The sequence goes on along the minus strand of NC_079495.1, from coordinate 24,457,456 downwards.
CCAAAGACAAAGGGTGAATGGAGTAAGTGTGATAAGTATATGTTTTGTTTGAATATAAGAGCTATGCATATGTTGAGAATTTCTTTGAATGATTTTTATTATGCTAAAATTTCTAAATGCTTTAATGCTAAAGATATGTGGGATTCGCTTGATTCTATGTACAATTCTAACCATTGTTGTCAAGTTAATGAAGTTGAGAACACAATAAACTATTCCTCTCAGCAACAAATGGAGCAAGTGCCACAAGTGGATAACACTCATGAACAAAGCTTCAAAAACACTCCATGATTGGCATGTGCTTAATTGCTTTAGAAGATGATGAAAAAGAATCATGAAGAATGAGAATCATGGAATGTTCAAAATCCACAAGATGTGAAGGTGAAGAGACCGACGATAAAGTTGCTAAAATGTGCTTCATGGCAATGGGGGAAAGCTCCAATGAAGTAAATTTAAATGATGATGTTGTTGAATTTTCTTATGATGAACTAGTTAGTGCTCTTAAAGTTATAAATGATGAACTAGAATTAAGTCATAAGAAAAATAAACATTTAAAAGGTGAGCTTGCTAGTTTAAGGAAGGAAAATGAGACCTCATCTAAGGATGATAGACCTTTAGATAGTAATGTGCAAAAATCCTTAGATGAGCTTTCATTAGAAAATAAGAAGTTGAGAAATGAAATTGTTGAGCTAAAAACTTCTCTTTCCAAATTTGCTAAAGGAAAGGACAAACTTGATGCAATTTTGGAGTCTCAAAGGTCTCCTAGCATCAAGTATGGACTTAGCTATAGCAAATATGCCCAAGCACCTCCTTCCAAAACCATCTTTGTTAAAGCATCTAGTTTTAGTGAGCTTAGTCCCCAGCTGCCTAGTCCAAAGATGTTTAATCCTAAAGGATAAGAACTAAAGAAATCTAGTAGCAATGAACCTAGAAAGACCTCATATCATCAATATGTTCCTAGACAAAATGTAAATAGGGCATATACATCTAGGAGAGTTACATCTAGGCTAAGACCTTATAGGGGACATGCTACTAGGCCTCACAACTATCATTTCACCATACCTCATGCTCACATGCACATAATGAACACAAAAGAATGGTCACATGAGACCATATTCACACTCTCATGCATATAGACCAAGAACAAGAAAGTTCAATGGTCATTGTCACTATTGTGGAAAGTTTGGTCACACCAACTATAGGTGTGCCATTAGGAAAGTCTATCTTGGATATCGTAGAACATTTGATTTAAATGATGGAACCACTAACCCCCAAGGACCCAAGTACATTTAAGCACCTAAAGTAAATTGAATTGTCTTGTGTAGGTATGCTTAAAATCCTCAAAGCTTGAAGGCAAATAGTATTTGGATAGTGGATGTTCAAGACACATGACCAGTAATGCCGACCTTTTCCTTTCACTTGAAAAGAAAGATGGAAGTGGTCAAGTGACTTTTGGTGATAATAGTAAAAGTAAAATTGTGGGGATGGGTAAGATTAGTAAGAAAAATTTCCCAATTCTTGGCAAAGTTCTTTTAGTTGATGGTTTAAAACATAATTTTCTTAGTGTTAGTCAATTATGAGATAAGGGTTGTAGAGTCATTTTGTAGTCTAAATCTTGCTTTTTATCTAGAATGTGTGATACAAAATGTTGTTTGTTGGTGAAAAAGTAGAAAATATTTATGTTATTGATTTGCATGCTTTGTCTAACAAAGATATCAAGTGTTTTATTTTTATTAGTGATGACTCTTGGACTTGGCACAGAAGACTTGCACATGCTGACATGGACCTTCTTGCAAACTTGAACAAAGATGAGCTAGTTGATGGGCTTCCAAAGATTAAGTTTCAGAAGGATAAAGTGTGGGATAAATTTTGACAATTGTCCCTGAACTTATCTAATTGTAATATTATAGTCTCTCAACTTAAAAATGTAACATAAAACCCCATCAACTTTCAAATTTTATACAGTAAAATCCCTCTAACCTCCAATTACCTATTTTTCTATTAGACGCTAACCTAGACCGTTCCAGTATGGAGCTTAGTTAGTATTTGTCTTTTCTCTCTCAAGCAATGTGTAAATTGAATCATTCTTCTCTTTATAGACGGAATAATTTTTCAGGTGTAGAGAGAATAATTTTACACTTTGCATAAGAGAGGAGACAGAAATGTTGACTAAGCATCATGCAGGAGCTGTTCACGTCAGTTTCTAATTGAAAAATTAGTAATTGAAAGTCAGAGGGATTTTACTATACAAAATTTGAAAGTTTAGGGGGTTTTATGTTACATTTTAAAGTTGAAGAACTGTAGAGTTATAACCATATAAGTTTAGGGACAGTTGTTGAAATTTATCCATAAGGTGTGTGATGCATGTCAAATGGGTAAGCAAGTTAAGAGCTCTTGTAAATCCACTGATAAGGTATCCACTTCTAGACCTCTTCAATTGTTGCATATGAATTTATTTAGTCCTACTAGAGTAGCTACCTTAGGTGGTGCATATTATGCTTTTGTGATTATTGATGACTACTCAAGGTATACTTGGGTTGCATTCCTTGCTCATAAGGATGAATGTTTTGATGTTTTTGAGAGATTTTCAAAAAAGGTTCAAAATGAAAAAGGTTTTTAAATTTCTTCCATTATGAGTGATCATGGTAGAGAATTTGAAAATGAGATATTTGAAAAATTTTGTAACTCACAAGGGATCACTAGCAACTTTTCTTCTTTTAGAACTCTCTAACAAAATGGTGTTATTGAAAGAAAAAATAGGACTTTTTTAGACATGGTGAGGACTATATTAAATGAATATAACTCGCCTACTTATTTTGGGGTGAAAGCCATTAATACGGCTTGTTATGTTTCAAATAGAGTTTTGATTAGACCTATTTTGAAGAAAACCCCTTATGAACTATGGAATGGCAAGAAACCTAAAGTATGTTATTTTAGAGTTTTTGGTTGTAAATGCTTCATTTTGAATACCAAAGATAATCTAAATACATTTGGCTCTAAAATTGATGAAGGTATCTTCTTGGGGTACTCTATATCTAGTAAAGCTTATAAAGTCTTCAATAAGAGAACTTTAGTTGTTAAAGAGTCAATGCATGTTGTATTTGATCTAAACCCTTTAATCCTAGAAGGGATATTTCTTGTGATGATGATATTATAGGTAATTTTAATGAGTTAACTTTTAGAGATCCTTAATCTAGTGAAAATCAAGATCAACTCAAGGAAGACTCCTTGAAGGATTTAGGAAATGATGAAGTTAAGCTTCAAGAGCAACAAGGTTAACTAGTTCCTCATCAAGGAGTTCAACAAGATCTACCTAAAGAATGAACCTTTAAGAAGGATGATCCTAAAGACCTAATCATTGGTGATACATCAAAAGGGATAACAACTAGATCCTCTCTTAGAAATATATGTAATAACCTTGCATTCATTTCTCAAATAGAACCTAAGAGCATAGATGAGGCCATAAATGATGAGAGTTGGGTACTTGCAATGCAAGAGAAACTCAACCAATTTGAAAAGAATAAGGTTTGGACCTTAGTTCCTAGGCCAAAGGATCATCCATTTATAGGCACCAAATGGCTATTTAGAAATAAGTTAGATGAGGATGGAAACATAACTAGGAATAAAGCTAGGTTAGTAGCCAAAGGCTATAACCAAGAGGAGGATATTGACTATGATGAAACTTTTGCTCCTGTAGCTAGATTAGAAGCCATTAGAATTTTGCTTGCATATGCATCATACATGAATTTTAAACTTTTTCAAATGGATGTTAAAAGTGCTTTTCTAAATGGTTTTATTGATGAGGAGGTATATATTGAGCAACCTCCTGGATTTAAAAATCATGAGTTTTCAAACCATGTTTTTAAATTGACTAAAGCATTGTATGGTTTGAAACAAGCTCCTAAAGCTTGGTATGAAAGACTTAGTAACTTTCTTTTGCAAAATGGTTTTTCAAAAGAAAAAGTTGATACAACCCTTTTTGTTAAAAATCATGAAAATGACATCCTTGCAGTGCAAATATATATTGATCATATTATCTTTAGCGCTACTAATGAGTGTTTGCGTGAAGAGTTTGCTAACACCATGAAAAATGAGTTTGAGATGAGCATGATAGGAGAACTCAAGTTCTTCCTTGGGCTTCAAATCAAGCAAGCTAAGGATGGCATCTTCATCAACCAAGCAAAGTATACCAAAGAATTAATCAAGAGATTTGGGATAGAGAATAGCAAGCCAAGTAGAACTCCAATGAGCACAAACACCAAACTTGACAAGGATGAAAAAGGAAAACCAATTGATGAAAAGCTCTATAGAGGTATGATCGGTAGTCTCTTATATCTCATGGCTAGTAGACAGGACATCATGTTCTCTATATGTTTATGTGCATGTTTTTAATCATGTCCTAAAGAGTCTCATTTGCATGTTGTTAAATGCATTCTTAAATACTTGAATGGTACATTACATTTAGATTTATGGTATCCTGGAAATGCATCTTTTGATTTATATTCCTACTCGGATGTTGACTTTGTCAGAAGCATCCTTGATAGGAAGAGTACCTCAGGTACTTATCAACTCCTAGGACATTCTTTAGTTTCTTGGTGTAGAAAGAAACAAAACTCAGTTGCACTTTTCACGGCCAAAGCCAAATATGTGGCTGTGGGTCTTTGTTATAGCCAAATTCTTTGGATCAAAAAATAATTGAGACACTTTAAAGTGTCTCTTGATCACATTCCTATTAAATGTGAGAACACAAATGCAATCAATTTGGCAAAGAACCCCATACAACATTCTAGAACTAAGCATATAGACATTGGACATCATTTTATACGTGATCATGTGTTGAATGGTGATATTGTTCTTGAGTTTGTTGATAGTAATCACCAATTAGCTAATATATTTACAAAACTTTTATATAAAGATAAGTTTAATTTCATTAAGAGAGAATTAGGCATGCTTGATAACTTTGATGCTTGAAATTGTGATGATTGAATGTGTATATGGTTTTTGAAAATTCTTGTTAAATTAGTATATGTTTGGTGTTTTAAGATTTGTCTCAATATTTTTCAAAATTTTTTTGTCTTAAGAGTCGTATTTACTAAAAAAAAAATGTTTTTGATGTTGCTACGGTCTTGAAAGTGTGTTTCTAAAAATTTCAGGCAGAAGCACTTTAGGCAGCCAAAAGTCCTTATTCCGGATACCAACCTTCAAATTTTTTTAGAAATCAGGCAGTAGCTAAAGCAGCAGCCGAAAGCCTTGGTTCTAACTGTCGAACCAGAACTTTTAAAAACCCCCAAACTCCCTTTCTCTCTCTTCAACTCTCTCTCTTTTCTTTTGCTCTCTTACTTTTGAATTCTCTCCTCACTTAGTTTCTCCATCAATTTTCCCTTGAACTCATTATTTTCAAACCTTCCAGAGCTTGATTTTACCATAATTTGTTGTTTTTAGAGCTACATTGGACCTCTTTAGGGTTTCACACTCCATTTAGTTGTTAATTTGTTGTGGCTTTTGGGAACTCTTTCAAATTCTTTTTGAGTTTCTTCTCTTTCGGATAAGTATTCACTCTGTTCAATTAATGTCCATGTTATACAATGTTAATTGATCTGAGATAGCTCAATGTTATTTGCTTTGCTGCTGTATGTATGCGTGTATATATATATATATATATATATATATGGCATCATGGATTCTGAACTCCAATGTTGAGAATTTGCCTAAGTTAAGTCATTAGTCTTACTAGTTGTGAGTTAGATTTCTCTTTACTTATTGGTTCATACTGACGCTTGCTTTATGATGTTACATACATATTGTGATTTACTGTTCACGTGAACAAAATACTGGTTTTCTATTTTGGCTGCCACATTTTCACAATTCTATTTCTCATTAATTTAGATTATTCTCTTTAATTGTCCTAAGAATGTTATTTGCTGAAATTCTGTTGTTGCTTTGAATGGACTCTATGATGTTTTTACAAGTCCTATTCACATGAAATTACTAAATTTGTATTATGGAACTTCTTTTGGTTCTTTTTGAGATATTCTTTTGAATAGTTTTTAGTACGAATAAAATGATACTTGAATTTATATTTTTATCAAATTTCAACATGGTTCATGTGATCATATATGGTATATTTGCTTTTATTCTTTGGTTCTGGAATGAGCATACACTATATATGTGATTTGAGTGTCTAAACAATACACTTATACTCATGTTAGAATTCAAATCAAGTAAGTTATGCCTTGTCATGGAAATGTACCTTATAAGTTTGCCATTATATGAAGTGTTCTTATAATCTTTATACATTGCCATGTGTTTCTATATCTTCACAATTGGTTTTATAGTTGCTAAGGTTAGATATATATTCTTTAAATAGTTGGTTGGTTTGAAAATGTCTTGCACACTTGGTCATGTTGAATTATTTCTTGGGCATTGACATTATTTTGTGCATACTATTGTGTTTGCTCTCTAAAATGCTTATAAATTCACCAGCTAGTTTGTTACCTTGATAATGTTATGCTTACTGAATTGGCCATATTGTTTGATATGTGTTGACTCTCTTACTGCTAAAATAATTTTTGAATGATGCTTAGCTTAAGCTTTTGGCATGGTGATAAGCGCTCGTTCTCACAATATTTTTTTGATGATGCCAAAAGGGGGGATATATAAATAGTAGATATATAGTTCCAGATTTTAGAAATACCTTTATACATACTTTTGGTATACCTATATGGTATACATATTTTTGGTATATTTATATGATGCTTTCTAATCTATTGGATTATTATACCTTTGCATCATCATTCATCTAGGACTCATGACATTATGACATTGCATTCATTGAGTCAAAACCTCTCTTATGTGCTCTCCAAATTCTATTTATTGAGGCATAAACTGTTTTTGAAAGAAGGAGTACATTAAGAAGGAAAATTTCTAAAAAACACACACTTCACTTGTGCTTAATTTTCCTCATCCACTAATTATTTGTTATTATCAAAAAGTGGGAGATTATTGGACTTAGAGGTTTTAATCCATATTTTAATGATAATAAACAATTAGTGTGCTACTAATCTACCTTGAAAGTGTTTGTGTTAAGATTGTACGTCCTAAGTTCAAAATTGAGAAATTGCTTTAAATCAAGATTGAAAGAGAGCTAGAAAATTAAACCAGAACAAGAAAATTGAAGCAAAGATTAAGGAGACACTACAATGTAAATTTTTATTTTATCTTGTGAATCTCAAATGGTTGATAATGTTGGCTCAAGTCTAGGTTTCTCTAAATTTCTTAGTGTCTCTATTTTCAATTTTTCTTAACTAAGGGGAAGTAAAATGAAATTTTTACTTTCATAAATGGAAATTTGTCTTTGAAAGTGTTTTCATTGAAAAATTTATTAAATTAGCTTTCCAACATTTTAAACGGATTGAAAATCCGAGTTCATGTCAAAAAGTTATGAGTTTCAACTTTTTCATGACCAATGAGGAGTAAAATGAAAATTTTCACTTTTGGGAAATACAAATTTATTTTTGAAAGTGTTTTCATTGAAAATTTTATCAAATTATCTTTCCAACAGTTCAAATGGATTGAAAATCTGAGTTCAGATCAAAAGTTATGAGTTTTTAAAGCCTAAATGGCCTTTTGAGCCTATTTGTCCAGAGAGCACTTATGCAACGGAAAGTGGAAACTTTTGCAGCCAAAGTTCACTCTTTAAATGATGGTTTTTTGAGTTTTTAAATCCTAAGTACCCTTTTTGTCCAGAGAGCACTACGGCAGCTAAAGCTGGGACCTTCAGCAGCCAAAGTTTACTTTTTAAATGACGTTTTTTGGTGCCCAACTTTTGACAACCGAAGTAAATGACTTTGATAGCCGAATCTAGGTTTCTACAACTCGATAGAATAAGGTTTTGGGTGATTGAATGACTATATTTACATTTAATGCACCTCCAATGATCATTTTTTTACTAAAACTATAAATAGAGACCATTTATGACTGGAGAGTAGGAACAACAACTATTTCTTTAAGAATTTATTATGCTCAAAAGATTTTTTCCTCTTCTCTCTCTTTAGAACTTGAGCTACCATAATTGATTATTGAGAGCTTGATATTTTGAGTTGTAATTTCTTTATTTTGAGAGTTAGTTCAAGGTTGTTATGAATATTTATTATTACTTGAGTGTGATAGAGCTTCAAATTGCTTTTGAGTGTAAAGAAATCTATAAAAGAGCAATAATTTGCTCTTGTGGTGATTGTAAGGGTTTATTCTTCATCCAAAGAAGAATTATAGTGGAGTTAACTCTCAAAGAGGGCCTTGAGAATAGGACGTAGGCTTGGAATAGCCGAACCTTTACAAAATTTCTGTGTTCCATCTTTTTTTCTTTTTCTTGTGCTCTTTCTCTTAAAAAATCTCAATCTACCCTTCAAATTTTTTCTTTTAAAACCCAATTCACCCCCCCCCCCCTCTTGGGTTGCTACAAGGGACAACACGATGATGTGGCAAAACGTGGTACTAACATGGCATGCCATCAATGCCACATCAGCAATTTTATTATTATCATTTATTTTGTGACATAAGTGCAAAATGTTAAAAGCACATGTCCCTTAAGTGTCAAAAGTTAAAATCACATGTCCCTTAAGTGCCAAAAAAAGGAAAGCCCAGGCCTTAAATGCTAAAAGTTTAAAAGTACATAATACTTAAGTGTATTTTACCTTTGATTTATAAATAAGTATTTATATTTTGACAAATAATTCCATAAATATTATAATTATTATAATCCATTTGCTCTTGTCTCTCCCTTCCACTCTGTTTCTCTCTGTCCATGTCTTCCACCATTTCTCTTACTAATTAGGTCTCTCTCCCTCTATCCATCTCTTTTTATTTAGGTCTCTCTCCATCCCTGTCTCCCTCCCTCCATTTCTGTCTCTCTCTATCTATCTCTTTCACCCTTTCTCTCTTTTTATTTTGGTTTCTCTCCATTTCTGTCTCCCTCTATCTCTTTCACCCTTTCTCTCTTTTTATTTTGGTTTCTCTCCATTTCTGTCTCCCTCACTTCATCTCTAAGAGAGAGAGAAGGGAGAAATAGAGGCAAAGGGATTAGAAATATTTATGATATATAAATACTAATTTGTAAATCAAAGCATAAAGTACACTTAAGTATTTTATAATTTTAAACTTTTAACATTCAGAGCCTGAGCTTTCCTTTTTTTGGCACTTAAGGGACATGTTGTTTTAGCTTTTGACACTTAAGGGACATGTGCTTTTAACCTTTTGCACATAAGTCCTAAAATAATAATAATAATAATTACTGATGTGGCACTGACTTGTCACTGACATGGCATTGATGGCATTCCACGTCTAACGTTTTGCTACATGACTAACGTTTTGCCACGTCGTTTTGCTGCAAACTCAACAGAACTCCCACAACTCTGCAACAACAAGAGGACGGCGGCTTAAATTGGCTACATAACCTCCCAACCATGCACCAAAAGAAGACTAAATAATTCCACCAACTAAGTCACAACCCCTCCATAGAACACAAGAGCCATCTGAGTTAATTTTAAACCAACTTGTAGGAGGGGCTCCACCCAATCCACTTTCAGGTTTTGGTGTTCTTGCTCCCACCAATCTCCAAAATCTCGAAATATTTAACCACAACTATCACAAAATCACCATTGTTTTGTCTATGGGCCTAACAAAATTCTCAACAAATAACAGCCTATTATGAAAACCATTTAAGGTGTGAGAAATTTGACTTCCATATAAAAGCTAACTAACAATATCCAAGAGAAAAATTTTCTTCTAAATTTTAATTCATTAATAATTTTTTAATATTAAAAATTTTAATTGATGTTCAAAAAAAATCTTAAATGGATAATGGAAATTGTAATTTTTATCAAAATAATTCAATAATAATTTGTTAAATGTTATTTTTTTAGTAAATTATAATTAACTTATTTCATAAGTAATTTAGTAATTTTTTTCAATTTCAATTCTAAAATACTTTTGAAATTGAAATTTTTTTTTTAAAAAAATTTAATGATTTCTTACATTACATGGTTGGCAAAAGTGTAAATTGTAGCACTGGGGTAAAACTAGATGACCTCTTAGTAAAAAAAAAAAAAAAACTAAGTCACTTGCACACGCAGCCCCTCTAATATTTAAAATCTTCACATGCAAAGGAAAAGGGAACAAAAAGAGAAAAGAAAAGGAAAATACACACCACTCTCCCTATCATCATCCAAACTAACACTTGCCAGACTCGTTGTTCATGTAAAACACAGTACTTTGCAGATGCAACAATGTGCATTAAATAGAATAACAAGGCACATCAATAATCTCTCTAGAGTTTCTAGAGAGAAATTTCTTTCACGTTTCTTTTAGTTTTTAACTCTCTCGGGTACACCATCAATCCTAGTATTTCTAGGATGAATTATGGGTTGGTTTGTTTATGCAAAGTTGGCTTCAAGCCTTCTTCCTTTTTTGGTTCTAAGGCCAGTAATTGTAACTTGACCCAAGGGGCCTTGGTAATAAAGTTCAATTTGCATTTTTTTTCAAAAAAAAAATGTGCATTAAACATGACATTGTACAAAGTACTTTGACATGCTTGCTACACTCATTGATCGTGCAAAGAACAGAATAATTCGCAGATGCAACATTGTGCATTAAACATGACAAAGCTACACCTAGCAGAGTTCTTCTAATCTTGACTTCAATTAATTCTGTTCTGCAACATAATTATAAAATTTTCATGTTTTATTTTCTATTTACTCATAAATTTATCATTGCTTATTTGATTGATATATTCAATTATATATATATATACATGGCTAAAAAATATATGATTAAATTTTTATATTTATAAAATATTTAAAATTATGAAATTATAATTTAGTTATAAAATTTTCATAATAAGCCACAATTACTCATAGATTTATAAATTTTTATATACTACCACTTTTATTAACTTACATCTACAATAATATATTCTTAATTCTTAAAAATTAATCATATACATTATTATAATAATTTATAGGAGTAATTTTAAAAATATATATTGTCATCATACAAGAGAGAAAATTTTCATTTTCATCAAATTGGTGTCTTGAGGTTTTATGCCACTGTCATTCCATTCATTAGCAGAATGTTGATAAGATATATATTAATGCTAATTAAAATAAGAGGCTGTCGTATCAACATTCTGCTAATAAATGTGGAAACATATGATAACATAAAATCTTGTTGTACTAATTTGATAAAAATAAAAGTTTTATTCTTAAATAGCAATGTGCTAAATGATAAGGTATAATTTTAAAATGATCCATAAATTTCTAATTATATAGATAATACTCTTTTGCTTTATCTTAGTTAATACAACCTCATTATGTAAAATAATAATAATAATAATAATAATAATAATAATAATAATAATAATAATAATAATAATAATAATTTTAAATTTTCAAAATAATTAAAATATATAAGAAACCAAACTTATTGTCTTTAAAATAAAAGAATAGAATTTGAACTAACCTAATGCCATGAGTTAATTTACTAGGAAAATTAATTTATCATTTTAAATTTTAAACCACATCTTTACCTATTTAAATTTTTAAAGACTTAAAACATATTTTTATTTTTCTTTTTTTATGAAATTTTGAGTTTTTTATGATTTTTCTACACTTTGATTGGGCCACTTATTATATTTTTTAAATTAAAAAATTAATATTTTTATATAATTATTAATTATGACATTGGAAAAATAACTATATTAATTATACTCATTGTATATTACTATTTTTTGATTTTATGGTTTTTAATATTTAATGTTTAATTATTGTTTTGTACTCTTTTTTATCTTTTTCTAGGAATTTTTGAGTTTTTTCTTTATTTTTCTACATTTTGGTTGGGTCAATTAATATATTTTTAAATTTAAAAATTAATATTTTTATATGATTATTAATTATGACATTGGAAATATAACTATATTAATATACATTACTATTTTTAGATTTTGTGTTTTTAATATTTAATTTTTAATTATTGTTTTATACTCTTATTTATCCTTTTCAAGGAATTTTTGAGTTTTTTCTGTATTTTTTTTACATTTTGATTGGGCCAATTAATATATTTTTAAAATTTAAAAATTAATATTTTTATATAATTATGAAATTAAAAATATAATTATATTAATTACATTCATTGTATATTATTATTTTTTATTTTGTAGTTTTCAATATTTAAACTTTAATTATTGCATAAAATGAAACGGGATATATGTATTTTGTTTTTGAATGATTTGAATGGTACAACATTTGTATTCCAAAATCAATTGTGGGTATCCCAATTCATGCAAGCAACTTTTTTCATTCTTTTTTATTTTTATAGAATTTTGAATTTTTTTTAAAAAATTTGCACACCTATAAGAGCCTCTCTTTATTTAGCACTCTTAGTTTTTTTTTTTTTTAAGAATTTTTAAGTTTTTTTTTTATTTCTCTACATTTTGATTGCACCAATTAATATATTTCTTAAATTTAAAATTAATATTTTTGTATAATTATTAATTATGACATGGAAAATATAAGTATATTGATTACATTTTTTGTATATTACTTTTTCTTTTATTTTGTTTTTTTTAATATTTAAAATTTTAATTATTGTTTAATATTCTTATTTATTTTTTAGGAATTTTTTAGTTTTGTTTTGTTTATTTCTTTACATTTTGATTGGACCAACTAATATATTTCTTAAACTAAAAATTAATATTTTATATAATTATTAATTACGACATTAAAAATGTAATTATATTAATTATATTTATTATATATTACATTTTTTTTATTTTGTGGTTTTTAATATTTTAAATTTTAATTATTGCACAAAATGGAATTGTGACATAAGAATTTTATTTTTCAATGATTTGAATGGTTTGAGATTTGTTGTGACTTTACTCCTATTTGTCTTCCAAATCAATTCAATTGCTTTATGGGTATCCTCATTCGCGCAAGCAACATTTTTATTTATTTATTTTTACTTAGTTTTTTATTTATTTTTCTTTTTTTTATATAATTTTAAACTTTTTATGAGAAAATCTTGCACATTTATAAGAGCCTCTCCTGCAAGCAACTTTTTTATTATCCTTTTTTTAACAAAATTTTGAATTTTATATAATTTTTTTATTTCTTACCTTTTAAATAATTTCCCTTCTTATTTTTGTTAATGCAATAAGAAAAGTTCAATGAATTAATACTAAATGTTAGATTAGATATTTTTAGAATTACTAGTAAAAAAATGATTCAATGAATTTTTAAGTAATTAATAAATGAATTATTAATTAAAAGATATTAATAATAAATGAATTATCTCAGTAAATTATAAAAAATTATATTTTATAATATTTTATTTTTTTAACATAAAAATTTACATAATTTATACTTAATAAAAGTACTTAATGGAAATATTTATGTTCCATTCATAGTTCTACTTTATCCTCAATTTTAATAATATATATGATATGAAATGAATAAAATTAAAATTTTACTCTTATAAATCACCCATTTATGATTTTTTTTTATTAATAAATCTATCAAAAAATTTATTTACATAATTTTGATAATCTATGCATAGCACGGGAATATGACTAATATTAATATATTGCTAGCTTTTTATTCTAATTACTAATTTATCCAATTGTTTGATTTTAAGTGTTTTTATCATTAGTCAATTATGTGTCAAATAGTTTAATAAAAATAAAATCGTTTTATTCCTAACTTGCACTCACCCTCTTCTTGTCTCCTTCTCTCCCCCTCTCTATTTTTTCTCTCCATTATCTCTCGCTACTTGCCTCTAGTGCTCTTTGTCTCCCCATGAAACAAAAATCCACATTATTAAGTTTTCTTAATATTGTGAAGAGCTAACTACATACTTGTATTATGCACAAATTTAATAGAAATTAACTTTTTTTATATATCTAATTTAAAATTTAGATATTTCACTTTTTATTAAAATTATTTCTAATATTTTTTATATAATTTAATTATTAAAATTTATAGTATGTAATTATAATACTATCATTTTAATACTTTAATTTTAATCTTTTCATATCTAATTTAAATTTCCAACAAATTTTTTTTTTTTTTTACACTTTCGGCAATTTGTTTTCTAAGAAAAAACAAAGTAGTTAACATATATAATTAAAATGTATCATCCTCATACAAATTTAAAAATGAAAAAGATTAAAAATATATAAATACGCCATTACGATGATCAGTAAATCAATAATTATGAAAATATTCAAACTTAATTGAATAAATATAGTTATATATTTTATAAATTTTAATCATAATTTTATGATTAAACTAAATTATTTTTTATTTTAAATGATAACAAAAATCATGATAATCAAATGTGAGTTTAGACAAATAAAATAATTTTACAAAATTAAGTAGAGCGATTCTGAAGTACAAAAAGAATTAAATAAGATCATTTTTATTAATTAGGCTACAAATTAATTAGCTAGCTATAATTAAATCTAAATTAAAACTAAAGAAAATTCTATAAAAACGTGATAATTATTCAAATTAAATTAATTAAATTATAGTATTAAACTTAATTATTTCTTACTTTAAATAATAATAATAATAATAATAATAATTATTATTATTATTATTATTATTATTGAATGAGAATCAATATTATAACAAAAGTAATTATTGTTTTATTAATTAATTACATAGGCTATAATGCATATTAGTGTTAAATATAGCTTAAACTATTAAAGAAAAAAAGCATTAATATAATAATATTAAAAATATATATATAATAATTAGTAATTAGCAAGTAAGCTTAAACGAAATTATTTTTTATTTTAAATAATAATAATAATTATTATTATTAATTACATAAATTGCAATATATATTAATATTAAATATGGCATACATAATTAAAGAAAAATAAAGCATTAATATAATAACATTAAAGAAAATTAATAATTAATAATAAATAAGTCAAACTTTCCTTGTGTCACGTAGCAGCTTTAAAGAGAAATAAAATAATATCAATAATAATAATAATGATGATAATAATGATATTTAATAAAAAAATAAAATGAGAATTAAATATTTATTCTTCATAAAGTGACATATGACAGTATCATAGAAAAATTATATTCACTTTTCTAGAGAATTGCTAATATTTTACACATAACTATTAATAATTTTAATATATACATAATATATAAATAAATTTTAATATATGAAAATAAAATAATATTTTAAAATTTTATTGGTTACCTCATATTTTATTTTTATTAATTTTTATGCAAACTAAACTTTTGTCTCACAATTTTTTAGTGAGGATTTCATAATATTATAATTACAAAAATATTTTTAATAAAAATAAGAGCAAAATAAAAATTCAAATTAAAAATATATAATAATTTAAAATGGTTAAATCATATCATCATTTTCATCATTTTAAAAATAAAAAAAATTATATTTTAATATTAATCTAAAAAATACTAATAATATAAAAAGTATAATGATAATAAGAAAAGAAAAAATGAAAAAAAAAAAGATATATGTTTATATTATATAAAGTTTAGGTTTATAGAATATATGTTTGTAGGTATTAATATATTGGGTGGCATTTTTGGTGCTCGAAGTAATAGGGATAATACACTTATAATCCCAGCGTTCAGGGTTTTACGGGTGGAGAATTTCATGACATATTTGACCTTGAGCAAATCTCTACTTAATTGATGAAGATTAAGGATAAATATGTCTTTTGAATACTAAACTTCGGCTAGTTTAAAATCCAAACCAAGATCAACTAGGCCTTGAATTATGAGCCCACATGGGCTTATGAGCATAAAATAAACGCATTTGGGCCTTAAGAATAATAGAAAGCCTTTTATGAGCCCAAGATATTTATTTACTTTTTTTTAGTACTTGCATTATGGTGTTTATTAATTATTAAATCTCTAAATGTATGAGATAGTTAAAGAAATATTAATTAATTTTAAATATAAATTTAGTGTATGATTAATTTTAAAAGAACCTTTTTTAAAATTTCTCAAAAGAAAAAAAAATCATTTTCAAGTGAATCTCATATATATTAAATAATGAAACTCATATAAATCAATCACACAAATTATGACGCTGGTATAGTCCTCATATTAGTTAACATGATTTATTGCACTTCATTCTGCCAGTCAAATTTTAATTTTACTTATTTTAATTTTATTAATGTATTCAATAATTTTAGTATTTTCATTAATAAAGAAATAATAAAAAAATAATATATTTAATATTATTTATTTAATTTTTATTTATTTTTTCTCTCTATCGCATCCTATTTATATTTTTAATGCACATATTTCTCATTATTTTATTTTAAATTGGAAGCCAGAAAAAATTTTAAAAAAATATAGAAACATAAAATATGAACAAATAATATAACCAAAATAAATGTTATTGTAACTTTCAAAATATAGAGAAATTATTAAAATAATATTTTTATCAATTTAAAAATAGCTTCTAAAATTGATATAAAAAATGATTGATTAATATTAATAATGTAGGTAAATATTTAAATTTTTTTATCAATTAAATAATTTGATTAAGTTAATTGTTAAAATTGAAATTAATATGAAAATTTGAAATTAAATTAATAAAATTAAAAAGTTTGACTAAAGTTAGAAAAGCTTATAAAAGTTTTGATTTTTTAGTCATTTAATCATAAAAAAAATAAATATTTTGTAACGTGCAATGCTTAGTAGACCATAATTTTTAATGTAAATATATAGTTGGAATCATAAATGAAATTAAAAAAAAAAAGAATAAAACAAAAAATTACTAAACTCTCATGACGTGATAATTAGAGTCAATTGTACATTTATATTAAAAAATGTAAACGATACCTAAAGCAAACATTTCTTTTATTATTTAGATTTAAAACATATAATCTCATAGCTTAAATTTATTTATTCTATGTTTGAATATTAAAAATTTAAAATAAGAAATTTATTTTTATTTTAAATATAAATTATTAATAAATTAAAATTTTCAAATAATGCTATTTTACTTATTAAAAACATTTTAGATGTTTTTCAAATAACACCGCTTTGTAAATCATTTCAAATCCATTCTCAAGTAAATGTTCTCTACATCTATGAGTCTATTATAAATTGATAACTCTAATAAATTAAGTGTAATAAATTCCTTATTCAAACCAAAAAGAAAATGATTACAACATCCCATCATGTATATGCATTCTTTAAATACGAGATTCTGAATTCCATACCTTTGATGCACACAATACAAAGCAAACTAAAATTCACTCAAAACAATTGAAATGGTAACTAATTAAATTCGTAATTCTTGAGTAATTGAAAGATGTAACACATTATTTATATTATAATGAGTGTTAGGAGTATAAAACTTCAACAACAGAGATATTTCATGAAGTGTTAAAATAATTTTGCCTCAAATTTACATTTCATTTTTAGCATGTGTTCTTCGCATAAGAGTTGAATTTTTCAATGTCACGTCCCATATGGAATGGAAAATATGAATTTGAAATATTTATATAATCTTATCCCTAATTACTAAAATAACTTAGATTAATCATTTTGAATAAGTGATTTAGGACTTAAAAATTATCTGGGCTAGTTGGGTTGGGTGCTACAATTGATATTTGAGCCACCTGGGTCAAAAAATTGTATGGATTTAGTGAACTTATGAGGAAAGGGCTAATTGTAATTAGAGATAAGGTGAACTTATGATTCTATTTCTGACTTTAGTATGGGTAGGGAATTGCAGTACTTTGCACATAGCTATTAATAATTTTAATATATATATATATATGACATGTAAATAATTTTTAATTTTAATATATGAAAATAAAATAATATTTTAAATTTTATTAGTTACTCATTTTTTATTTTTATTAATTTTGTGTAGACTAAACTTTTTATGTCATAAATTTTTTAGTGGGGATTTCATAATATTAGAAAAATAAAAAATATTTTTTATAACAATAATAATAAAATAAAAATACATATTAATTTTAAATTTTATTTTTATGCATTTAAAATATTCTAAGAAATAATACTTAAATATTTTGAATATCATATCATTATTGGTTTTTTTGAAGCAAGGATATAGAAATATATAATGAAATTGAATGGTTTGTGTTTTATTGATTATATAGGCATTTATAAAATGACATTTTCCTTGGTTTTTTTTCTTTCGGTATCTTATTATTTGATGCTACAGCAGAGAGATATACTAAGTTGTTGCAAAAGAATAAGTTAAAAGCTGAAGATAAGAGGTTGATTAGTTTTATTTTGATTTGTTAGTAATTGTTATGATTTAATAAGATTTTTATGCAATTTTTTATATTTTGGGTTGTATAAGTGCCAAGTTAATAAAAAATTCAATCTCATTATAAAAAAATTGTTGATTTTTCAAAGGATATAGGGATATATAGTGAGAATGAATGGTCTGTATATATATACTTTTTTTATTATAGAGACATTTATATAATAACATTTCTTTCTTTCAGCAATCTGTTGAAAATTATAAATTTAAAATTAAAAGCATAATAAAAAATTTAAAAAATATGGTAAAAGTTGTTGATAGTAACTTTTTAATTTTATTGGAGATAATTTTTATTTTTTTTCAAACTTCTTATCTGCAATAGATGTATCTCCAATAGTTTCACATTACCACAAAAGGGATAAGCTTTTGAACTCATTATGATTTTAATAAGACGAGTAAAGGGGGAGAGGGCTACTTCATACAGTGTGATATAGAATCAATAATCGAGTGCCTACCCTGTAGCGAACAAATAAGTGCATGTTATATATACATATACAGAGAGAGATATTAGTGATTTTGATTTTTTTTTTATATTTCATTAACGATATTAAAATTTTATAATAATTTAATTTAATTGATTTTTTTAATTTTTATATTTAAAATAAAAGAATTTAATTTTTTTTTAATTTAAAAAAATTAAAATAAAAGAATTTAATTTTTTTTAATTTAAAAAAATTATTTAAAATAAATAGAAATCAAACATAAATGCATATAAACTTAATTAAATTTTTTTTCTACAAATAATTTATTTCAAAGAAAACCTAAACACTTAGAAATGAGATGGATTCTGAATGAAAGCTTAAGGTACGCAGAGTGTTTAGGAATTGCTTGATAATGTAAAAACCTGAACTACCATTCGTATTGGGGCTATTGGTCTTTATTACCTTATTATTTGAGCAAATACGAATACTTGTATTAAGGTAATTTTGTTTTTAATAAATGAAATGGTTAAGTGTTGAGATTGATGTGTTATATATTTTATTATTTGTTATTTTATATTAAGTTTATAGGGTTTTAGTGATGGGGTTCTAGTGGTATTAAGGCCAAGTCCATTTCTAGCAGGAGATTTATGGGTGTGACATTATCCTTAATATTTTAATTTGTGAAATTGTGTAATTTTCACTAATAAAGTTGAAGAAGTTCAATATTCTATTTGAAAGGAATAATTTTTAAAATAAATTTTCTTCAATTATTTTTGAGTCACAATCTATTCTATCTTAGTATTCATTTTCTTTGGAGTTTCCTCACACCAACACTAATAAAAAAAAAATCACCAATGTATTAATAGATCTGTCACTAATAATATAGATTAGTAATTGATGCATTATTCATTTGTTGCTTAACCTAAGTGACAAGATTTTTGACAATGATCATAATCTATCGTTAATTCATAGTTATTCAAAAATTTGAGTTTTAGCAATAAATTTTAATTCGTTGCTGAAATCCTCTATACTAAATATTAGCGACGGATCTACAACGCGTCAACGATGGATTCGTCGCTAATCAATGTTATTAATGATCGATTTTGATTCATCACTGAAAATTCTGTTTTTTTAGTGTAAATAGAAGGTCACAGCTAAAAATATTATTTTATTGTATTACTAAGCAGTTAATCAAGTCTTTTTTTTTAATAAGTAAAAAAATAATTGATGGGTCTTAGTTCAAATCTTTACTCAAATTATTTAAAAATACACCAATTACAAGTCTTTCTATATGTGAAAATACAGTCTCTTAAAGAGAAAATGTGTAGAATTTAAAAATTGGTATATACCAATGATAAAGCAAAAAACATTTTATGCAAATGAACTTATTGGTGTGATTGAAAATCTTTGAGCTTGAGTGGTTGGTGGTCTCTAGAGGTGTTGTTTATTTTATTAGTGGCATGCACCACATCAACAACTCTCTTTTGTATTTCTGTTATGAAGCACTTCAAGCAGAGCCTTAATTAATTCTTGTGGGGAGAGTACAAATAAATTGCTCTTCCATCTAATGGCTGAATTGGCCTTGCATTTGCCTTAAAACCCTGTAAAAGGAAGATAACCAATAGAGTTTAACATGGGAAGAAAAGGAAAAAGTTTCATATATTATAATCTCTATAAATGATAACTTTTTAATTTATATTTTATTAAATTTCATATATTATAATCTCTATAAATATAAATAGAAATATTTATTTTAAGAGCTACAATTATGCAAAACTTTACTCATATCACTCAAATGAACATCTCAATAATAATTAAGGGGAAATTCAATTTGGTTTCTTTTCTCTTTTATAGTTAATGGCTTAGTGCCCCAACAATATAAAATTTAAAACACTTACATCATGAACAGCATCCCTTAGTGCTTTCACTTGCTCCCTTGAAGCAGTTCTTACCTGTATTAAAGAAAAGGTGTTTAATTCATATTTTTGTTGGTAAATCTTCATCAATAATGGTTTGTTTGTTTCAACATAAATAACAACACTTGCATCTTAATAGAATATGGAAATGTAAGAACACCAATAAGATATTAATTTGTAAAAGCCTTCCCCCACAATAAAGAAATAGCAAAAGCAATCTTAAGCTCTTCAAATTGTAAAGCTTCTTCTGTTGTTTTTATAAAACCTTTCACTTTAACCCTTTATTCGTATCTGTATATAATATTTATTGATATTTAATAATTTAGTATCGTAAATATTATAATATTAGGCATTTAAATTTAATATCGTATATATTTACCAATGCAAAAATAATTGCATTGTAATATCGTATATATTTACCAACACAAATAATAATAATAATAATAATAATAATTAATAAGGGTAAAATACCTTCTTGCCAATTGTCCAAATCACTCCTTCAGTGCAAGGAGGAACTGTAAGAGAACCAACATATCTATAATATTTTCTGCTCCCAAATTTGATATCTCCTGGATTAACCATCCCTAAATCTCTCTCCTCTTTCCCAACTGATTTTATGTGATGAAATAGCTGCAAATTTATTTAATTAATAATTAATTATGAAATTGGAATTGCAATTTTAATTGCAGATAATCTCCAATACCTTTGAAAGGAAGGGATCAGCCCTCCCATATTTGTAAACTATTCCTATCACAGCTTTCCCTCCTCCAGAGCTTATATGAACCATGTGAAGCTCCAGCTCATACCTGTGTACAAACCAAAAATACTCAAACTAAAAAGCTTTATTTTGATACAATTTACTTTGACTGCTGACTGGGATTCGAACTCGAGACTCATAGTTTTAGAGACGATTTTGATATCATTGAACTAAAACTTATTTGTTATACTAAAAAGCTTTAATAATATAGCTAAGTGCATATAATTTTTCTATAGAAAAAAAAAATAATAACAACAAAACCTTGAACCATTGAAGGTGTGCTCAGATGGTGAATGCCAATGACATTGTAGTAGTTTAAAAACAGTCCCATTGATCATAATTTTTCCTGCATCTTCTTTCCATCTCACCTGTCAAAAACATCCATCCATGCACTTTCATATAAAAATCTTCATCAAATTAATATATATATATATATATATATATATATATATAAGAAAAGAGTTTTACAAAATCCTGAAAGGTACTTACAGTGATATCATGTCCCCTATTCTTGACTGTTGCAGGAGCTGGTTTGTAGTTCCTTTTTAATTTGCCTAAACCTGGCAAAACTTCAACTTTTTCTTTAAGAATATTGACAGGTGATTGCATTTTTCCATTGTTACATGCTTCCCATTTTTTGTTTATAAGACCCCATTTCTTTGGTCCTTTCCCAGTTCCTTCATTGTATGTATATTGAACTTCATTATCTGTTTCACCCACAATATATATTTTATAAGGATTAGTGTACAAACCAAAATGAAAATTAATTAATTTTACCTTTTTTTAATCAATAAATCTCTATGTCCATGCACTCCACAGATTCCTTTAGGTTTATGACTACCCTCTTAATAATGTTTTTTTTCTAATGATCGAACTGAGTTCTACTCTTAAGAATACAACACAGTGAGTTTTATCACTCCATCCAACACTTATATTTATATATATATATATATATGTGTGTGTGTGTGTGTGTGTGAAAAAAGATAAAGCAAAGGAGACAATCTTCCCTTTTTCATGACTAAAAAAGAAGATTTGTCATATATGCTTTACTTTCGTAAAGAAAATAAATACCTTAATCTCTCCATGCTGCTATAAAGCAAAGGGATTGATAATATATATATATATATATATATATATATTTGCTATTTTAATATGTGGCAGAACAAATTAATTGATAAATAGTTCAGACAAATGATAATAATCATAATAATAATAATAAATAAATAAACGAAGGGAACCAGAAAAAATATTTGCTCAGGAAGTTTGGATTACCCTTGATCTGCAATACATACCCTTTATTTATTATTGATTTCTTTGGATTAGAACATCATCACAATAATAATAATAATAATAATAATAATAATAATAATAATAATAATAAATTTACCCAGAAATAAAGAGAAGAAATTAATTAAGAAAAATTAAGAGAGACATACCAGTTTCAGATTCAAAAGCAATGGATATGGCAAAGAGGGAATTGAAGAAGACAATGAGAAACGCAAGAAAGAGAAGGTTGAGGTTGTAGCTCTTCTTCATCTTATCTTTCTCTGGCTATTTCAAAGCAAGCTATTAGTTTCTTCTCTAGAGTTTGCCATTGCTAGAGTGAGACCATTTTATAGCTTCCAAAGCCAACAACAGTCCATACGTATCTATATATCTATTATTATAATCCTCACTCATACAGTGGTTTTATTTTTTTCACTTTTTATAAAATAGACTAGATATTTCATTAATTAGAAATATAATATAAAAATAAAATATAAATCAATGTATTATATTTTTTTATAAATAAAAATAATTATTTATTAAAAAAATGGTATAAAAAATTTATATAATATAGTATTGATAAAGCATATAAATTGGACTCTATTATTTACAGGTCTATTAAATAATTTTTATATTTAAATATCTTATTAAAAGAATAAAGTACTTTTTTCTAAAATAATAATAATAATAATAATTTATCTACAAAAATATATAATAACTACAATAAATGAGAAAAATATAATAAAATCATGCACTTAAGATCTATCAATAAAGATAAATTCAAGAGTTTATTCACTTAAAATTTAGATCACATAAAATATGTTCAAATTCCATTGTAAATAAACACAAATATCAAAATTAAAAAAAAAATAAAAAAAAAAAAGAAAAAAAGGAAAAGGTTCCCATAAGTGAAAACACTCGTCAGTGCCGTCCAAAATGCGAAATAAAGGAAAAAGAAAAGAAGAAAAAAAATAGAGAAATGATGAAAAATATGAGAAGCAAGGGATTTCTGGAGAGGAGATAGAGTCTCTTTATGATTTTTCATTATATAATAAATTTAATATTTTTAATTTAATTATTTTTAAATTAATTAATTAATTATTAATTTAATAATCTAATTGAAGAAAGTTTAATTAAGTTGATTTAATAATTTTTATAAATAAAATATGGGAAAATTGCTTTTTAGCTTCAGCATTTTAGCTATATTTTGAAAAATATAATATTTAATTTTTTATTTTTAATTTGTTAAATTATTTAGTCTCTCTATCAACTTTTCTATTAATTAATAAATTTTAATGCCAATCAAATACTATTTAGTTTATCTATTTTAGTGAAACTAATTAACTGATTCATATATTTTAAAAAATGCATTAGTTAATTTTCGTAATTTGATTTTATTAACTTTTTAATCCTTTCAATTATTTTTTTATATCAAAACTGCCTTAATCCTCTTCCTCTTTCTCTTTTTATTTTCTTAACCTTTTTAATTTCTCTCTTCTCATATTTCTTTCCTTGGGCATCAACACCTTTCCCCTCCTCATTATCTCCCTATTTTTCATCTTTTCATTAAAAAAAGGTATAAACTTATCGATCAATTCTCCAAATAATTAGGTGATAACTATGAAAATGATTTCCAATAGAGAAAACACAAATATGATGCCCATAAATTTGATAATAAAAATACTTAAATTATTAAAAAATAATGTAAATTCAAAAATAGTCTCCTCACAACAAAATTATTATTTTCATCAAAGAATATATCTTTTGAAAATGTTTTATTTTTTTAAAATATATATACTAATTAATTAGTTTCATTAAAATAAAATAATTAAATATTAGTATTTTTTAAAATAAAGAAATTAAATAATTTATTTTAAAAAAATTAAATAATATTTTCCCTAAAATTATGTATTTAATAATAGATTCATTATATATAAAGCATCAACTCACTAACTTATTATATAATATATTTAGTGCATTGAATAATTTCATACTATAATGTACATTAAATTAAGTATCACCTATAATTAAGAATATGTTAAATACAAAGCACATTTCATATATATATATATATATATATTTATTTATTTATTTATTTATTTATATGTTAAATTAAGTCTTAATCAAAGAGAAATTAAAGAGGATTAATTGTTTTATTATTTATAGCTATACGATTAATTAATTAATTATTTGTTGTGTTCTATATTATTAATTATATTTGCCATTGTTTTTTTGGATTTTGAGTGGTGTGAGACTTTCATTATCTAAATTTATGCGTGATTTAACGATTATTATTTTATAATCAAAGTTTGGTTACCATCTCAAAATTCCCTTAATTCTAGAATTATAATACATGTAATAACTAATAGAGAAATAGAATTATTCTTTGATTTTGTACTTTTGTATTAAGTGATTTCTTAACACGATATCAATGTCTCTTAAATTAAAATGTCCAATATTTCAATATGCTCATTCCCATTTATTAGTTAAATATTTTAGCATGAAACAAAGTAGACTTATATTTGTTCACGCTTTAATCTTAATGGGTTTTCAAATACAGAGTGTAATAGAAAAATATAAAACTATTTTTTAAGTTCTTCTGATAAATTAAGTGATTTCTTGAGAATAACTATCAAAATTTAACCCAACAATAACATCATATATCCAATAAAGATATAAACATTATCTCTAAAAAAGAATTTATTTTTAGAAGTGTATAAAATAAAATAAAATAAAATGTTTTTTTTTTTATTCTTTACATAAAAAATATTATTTTATTCAAGTATAAGATTGAAGATTTATTTAAAACCATACACCAAGAGAGCATAAATTCTTTTCTTTGCTTTCAAACATGAAAAGATTTTGAAGGTACACATGCATAAAAGGTAATATATGATCTGAATCAATTTAGTGCAACCAAGAAAGCAAAGAAGCTAATACTTTCTTTTACTTAAACTTGGAGAGAACAAGCCTATATGCATAGTAAAATTAAATCAAGAATAATGAAATGAAATAATAATTATATTCATCCATTCACCTATGTTTGGGCTCAAGATAATAAAGTTCTATTTGGCATTATTATTAAATTTATTATTGAGAAAAATATTTTGTTAAATATATTAATTAAAGAGCATCAAAAAATAATTTCAATTAAATTATAAATTTTAATTATTAGAATATTCAAATAGCAACATTATTTTTTTACAAACTATATTTTTAATCGTATCTAAAATTATTTTTTTTTCTTGAAAAGCAATCTTGAAACTTTAATGATAAACAGGCACTAAGTCATTCAAAATTTACTCATTACATATTCAAAATATAAAATATAAGTAAGTTTAAATCACTTCTTAAAGAAAAAGAAAATTATTAAAAACACATTTAGTACTCACGATTTTTTATTTATTTTAAATATTTTTTTAATTTATTAATTAAAATAAATATTACTTTATTTATGACTTTTTATTTATAAGTCTATTTGATCAATTTATAATTTAAATTAAATACAATTTAAATTATTTTTATATGTCTATATTAAATGTATATATAATAAATAAAATAATTTAATAGTCTCAGCGGGCTTATTGTAATTTACTCAAAATTTTAAAGGGATAGTTTTATGTTGCCTCAATCCAGCCACATAAATCCCAAAAAAAACCCTAATTTGATCTCTCTCTCTTCTCCCCTCCAATTCACGGGAGATATGAACATCAGCACTACCACCAGAGCAACAATGGCTACTTACGATCTAACACCGAGAATCGCACCAAATCTGGACAGACACCTGGTGTTCCCTCTCTTGGAGTTTCTCCAAGAAAGGCAGCTATACCCCGAGGAACAGATCTTCAAGTCCAAAATCGAGCTCTTGAACAAAACTAACATGGTCGATTATGCCATGGACATCCACAAGAGCCTCTACCACACCGAAGACGTCCCTCAAGGTAACGAAACATTTCAGCTTTTCTGACTTTAGACTGTGCTTATATGATACTTATGGGATGTGTTTGGGTGGGTTTTTGTTAGACATGGTGGAGAGGAGAGCGGAGGTCGTTGCGAGATTGAAGGCCCTTGAGGAGGGGGCGGCACCGCTTGTGGCGTTTTTGCAGAATGCGAACTCCGTGCAGGAGTTGCGAGCGGACAAACAGTACAATCTTCAAATGCTTAATGACCGTTACCAGGTTTGCAATTGCAATTTATGTTTTAATTATGCTTTTATTTTATGGGTAATTTTAATGTAATGTGGAATTACTATTGGTGTCGATCCCTGCTCCTACACATACCTCGGGTTGATCCATGTTTGAGGTTTTAAAGTGTGCGATGCAACTGGCATAATTAAAATTGAAGTGTAAGCCTAATTCAGGCGTCAGATTTATTGGAATGAAATGAGTTTCTGTTTTATCAAAAGCAATTGCCAATCCATAAAGCTACCTTTTCTATTTTTTTTGTATTGAGAGACTCAATTTTCAATGTAAAAAGCTTTTAATTTTAGCCTAACGAAGATTCCACTTTTTCTTCACCTTGTGCCATAATGCTATACTTCTTTGTATTCTGAAATCATTTTCAGATCCTATGGTTGCATATAATTGTTGCTATTAATAAGTCTCTTACATGATTTCATTACAGAAGTTCTTGGATGTTGCCTTCAAGTGATACCATCTAAGCCCCTCACCCATACTCTTTTTTTTTTTTTTGAGGGGTTTGTTTGTTAGGAGATATAGTTTATCTTACTCTCTATAATGCACTTATGAAATGATGGTAATGGTTCATTATCAGATTGGTCCAAAGCAGATTGAGGCTCTATATCAGTATGCCAAATTTCAGTTTGAGTGTGGAAACTACTCTGGTGCAGCTGACTACCTGTATCAGTACAGGGCTTTGTGCACTAACAGTGAAAGGAGTCTGAGTGCACTGTGGGGGAAGTTGGCAGCTGAGATATTGATGCAAAACTGGGATAGTGCTCTTGAAGAACTTAATCGGTTGAAAGAAATAATTGATTCAAAGGTTGTTTTACTTTATCTACTTTTTCCCCATTTCATGGTAAACTACTTTTGTTGTTTTAGAATAAATTTGCTGACTGGCTGTGATTTACGTTTCAGAGTTTCTCATCACCATTGAATCAGATGCAAAGTCGAGTATGGTTGATGCATTGGAGTCTTTTCATCTTTTTCAACCATGACAATGGAAGAACACAGATTATTGATTTATTTAATCAGGACAAGTACGGTTTATCTTTTTCTTTTCTCTGTATTCTAGTATTTGCTAAATTTCTGTTACTTAATTTGTTTCTTAAGCCATTTCTTGAGTGTCTTTTTGCATAGGCAAGAGTCCATTTGTGAAGCTTTTTTTGGAATGGTCTTCTGGTTTTTTGACCACTTGGCTAATAGATATTTCAGGAATAGATTTTACGATTTGTCAACCTCTTACTGCATATGATCTGATTGGCAGCATACAATGTACTTCTTGGATATTTCCCTTATAAAAAGCGGAGCAAATGAATTTTCAATTTTTACTGGAGTGCGTCATATAATTATGTTTTCTAACTGGTTTTATATGGCTCTTTAGCATTGTTTGCCTTATCAATGATGGACAAGATAAGTAGTGGAGATTATTTAAGCCATACCATGCTACAAGCCATGCAGCAGTGTGATGTTGTGCAAGATCTCGTGACAATTTTTTCCACTGTTTAAATCTTTAGTCCTATTTTATTTACTTAATTTCTTGTATATGTTTTATTATTCTTTCTCAGGTATCTCAATGCCATTCAAACCAATGCTCCCCATCTTTTGAGGTACCTATCAACTGCATTCATTGTCAACAAAAGGAGAAGACCTCAATTCAAAGACTTTATAAAAGTCGTACAGCAAGAGCAGCACTCGTACAAAGATCCCATCACAGAGTTTTTAGCATGTGTATATGTTAATTATGATTTTGATGGGGCACAAAAGAAGATGAGGGAGTGTGAAGAAGTAAGCTTGCTATACCATAATGTGATTGTGTGGCTAATTCTTAACAAAAACTTTATAAGTTTATTTTCCTACTGAAAGGCTGCATTTCTGCCACCTTTTTTTTTTCCCCTGATGGCCTTTATACTCTCTCTCTCTCTCTCTCTCTCTCTCTCACACACACACACACACGCACACACACACATTTTTCCATTTTTTTAAGGTTGGGGGATATGAAAGGGACGGGGAGTGAGATGACATGGTTGGCATCACAGGTACATTGCTATAGTATGCCTTTCTGAGCATAGAGTTGTTGTTTGGTATTTGACCTCTTTTTTTTATTTTTTTATTTTTTAAATGTGGGGTTGAGGGTGGGGCAGAAGGGAGAGTGACGGGGAGTGAGAGGTTGTGGCTGATGTTACTGGTAGATATTAGTTCCTCCGAACAGAGTCATTTTTGTATGTTATACCTGGGCCTGCTTTAACTTCTTGCTGCATTGTAGGTGATTTTAAATGATCCATTCCTTGGAAAACAAATTGAAGATGGTAACTTTTCTACGGTGCCTCTGAGAGATGAGTTCCTTGAAAATGCCCGCCTATTTATCTTTGAAACTTATTGCCGTATACATCAACGTATTGACATGGGGTAAGTACAGACTGGATGCTTTTAGTGAAGTTGAGTTTGATCATGAATGGAAATATATGGCACTAAAAAATTTACCTCTTTTTAAGGGAATTGGGACAAATTTACTGGTTCCCTTTCTTTATCATGCTAAATCACATTAATGTGCTGTTCATCGCAGAGTCCTTGCTGAGAAATTGAACCTGAATTATGAGGAGGCTGAGAGATGGATTGTAAATCTTATTCGAAACTCAAAGCTTGATGCTAAGATTGATTCAAAATTAGAAACTGTTATCATGGAGCCTAATTATCCCAACGTGTAAGATTACAGATAGATTTATAAACAATTGCACTTAATTGTTCTTTTAACCTACTTGGTCTTGTCTTCTATTATAATTTCCTTTGCACTCTATCTATATACATTGGTTTTCTTTTCTTTATTTTTCTTAAATAGCTCAAATGCAATTTCAAAGTTTTCCTCACTTCAGGTATGAGCAGTTGATAGATCACACCAAGGCATTGTCAGGGCGTACTTACAAGTTAGTCAGTCAACTTTTAGATCACGTACAGGCACAAGCTACACGATGAAGTTCTCCGTGCAATTCCCAGGATTTATTGTTGTCAATTTTTGTTATTTTGAATTTGTTTATTGCAGTAAAAGAACAGAATCAAACTATAGAAAATTGTAGTGATCATCTTGTAGGTGCGTTATCTAATTAGAGCAGAGGTTGAGAAATGATTGATTTTTAGAAAGATGGTTTACTTTTAAATTCGAAAGCATATTTGGTAGCCTGTTAGCGCTTTGAGGGCTAATGCTTCATGCTTGTAGAAATTCATTTTGTTGTGTAGTTTCTTTCTTTGATACATTGTTTTGTTGTCTCTAGATTAATTATAAATACCGTAAGTTCTTGGGGATGCTATCATTGTTGCTAATTAAGTTCTTTGTAATAAACAATAGATTTTTTTGATAATTTGATTTTCATATTTCAAAATTGCATTTTGAAAACATTTTCTCTCCGTCTAAAAATTAAAAGTTTTACAAAAAATGTAGTTGGATTGATTTTTTTTTTTCGTTAATTTTATTTTTGGAATGAAAAAAATTTGATGTTTTTATTACAAAACATTGGATTATTTCAAACATCAAATAATTTGAGAATTTAATTAAATGTTTTACAAAACATTAAATTAAATAAAAATAAATGATTATTTGAGAATTTAATTAAATGTTTTTCATTAATGATTTATTACAAAGAATAGGTCTTTATATTTGAAATTTCAAGTTATGTGCAACGTGCTTTAAGCACAATTTATATTCATTTTATAAATTTAATTAGCCATAAAAAATATTTAGAGTGAACAAAATTTTGCTTGTTCTTAAATCAATGGTATAATTTCTTGATCCTTTGGTTTTCCACGATAAGTGATAAATTAATTTCAAAATATTTTTAAATTAATTTGGTGTTATTATTTGTGATAAATGTTTAAAATTTTAATATTTGTTGAACTTGTGTATACAAAATAAAACCCAAATGTGCATATATAATTGATTTTGATTAAAATTTAAATTTAAAATTTTACAGTTTTAAAGTAACTTTAATAATTAATATTACCTTCATTCACTCTATTTATCATTTAAGGTTTTTAGATTAGAATTTAAAAATTAAATTATTTAAATTATAATAAAATTTTATTTGATTTGACTAAATTTTCTTTATGTCATCTAATTGAGAGAGAGAGAGGTGATAAAATGAGTTATAGAAAATTGTAAAAATAATTATTGTATTTTAAAATTTAGTTATTTAATAATTAAATTAATTTATTTAATAAGGTAAATAGATTTTAAATAATTACTTTTTTTCGTTTACAAAATTAGACTTGGTTCAATTTTTTATAGATTAAAAAATATAATTAATATAGTTAAAATAATAAATTATATTTTATTTTTTTTTCTAATATACTCTTATCATCTATTTTTATCTGTTATTTTTTTTAGAAATTATTTTATTAATAATTATCTATAATTTTGAAAAGATCAAAGAGTATTAATTATTTCTTTTAATTTTACTTTTATTTCTACTAAACATAATAGTTATTTATATAATTTCCCAAAATGCATCTTAACACCCCTCTCTCTCTCTCTCTCTCTCTCTCTTAATTAAATAAGATGAAGAATAATTTAATCAAATTAAAGAATATTTTATTATAATTTGGGATCCTTATATTTTCAAAAACTAATTAGTTTATCCTTACATTTTAAAAAATATTACTAGTTAGTCTATTAATTTTAGTAAAAATAAATTAGTTAGTCTCTTTATTAAAAAAAACACATAATATTTAAAAAAAATTCTTTAATGAGAATGAAAATTTTGTTGTGAATATTAAATTTAAATTTGTAATTTTTTTAAATTATTTAAATATTTTCATTCAATTTTCTAAATATTATTTATTTTTTAAATATTATTTTTATCTTTGCTTTATTGAAAAATAATTTGCGGTGATACAATATAAAATAATTGGTGAAAAATATACCCTGCCTCTCCCCAAAATCCCATTAAGGGAACCTTGTGGGATCATGGCTATAAAAGTTTGACTTAGAGTCTCACTAGGACCCACTAACATTTGATGACCTGTAGTAACAATGTTCTAAGATTCTTGACAAAGACTCCCCTGACATAACTCTCTTCAAAGAAGTCTTAGACACAAGTTAACCTTCATAATAACCTATGACCACTTGCCTAGAATGGAAAATCACCGTAGAGATGCTAAATACATGCATATTCACCTATATTTCATCCACTTACTGTGACATAAATATATGGCGCACTTCTTTTGGAAAATTTATCTCCCTTCTTTTTCTCTCTCTCTCTCTCTCTCTCTCTCTCTCTCTACACTTTTTCCTGATTACTTTATTTTCAAAGCCGATCTCTCCTCTCTAATTTGAGCATCAGAGAATTTTTATCAAGAGCATCATCAGTAGTATTTATATGTACTCGAATGTTGATCTCTTCTCTATAACTTGAGCATCAGAAGATTTTTATCAAGGGCATCATCAGTAGTGTTTATATGTATTCGAATGTTGATTATTGAATGAATACATAGATATATTCTCTCTTCTATTTATTCTTTTTTAAGTGTCTCTAAATATATGGCTGGAGAAATATCATTAAGAGTGAACTAACGACCAAAACGCCTAAGGAGGACCATGACATTGTAATTGAGGAAAAAAATAAGAACCACACTTTCAGCATGGAGAGTAGTTATACATGTGTTAATCATAACATGTTCATAATTGAAAAACTTGATATCCAATAAAAATAATCTGACTGTTACTAAGAGGCCAAAGACTTCTTTATTAAACTTCCTTTCAAGCTTAATGAGAATTTTAACCCTACAAAAATAACTCATTCAGGAATAACTCCAAATTTAATTTTGTATAATAATACAAATGGGTAAAACTTTCAAATCATGATGATCTCCCCAATTCGGGAGACAAGAGAAAATATTACTTTTTAACAACAATATCTAACCATTTTAGAAATAATTTTTTATTTTACTTTTTATTAATTTTATAATAAAATAAGATATTATTTATAATATTATATATTTTAAGAAAATAAACAACAATAAAATGAGAGTAAGATATTAATTTTTTTAAAAAAAAGAAATAATGAAAAATACAAAAAAGAAGAATGTTATGAAAATTGCAAGTAAACATAATAGTAAGGAAACATAATATTAAGGGAAAATTATTATGAGGCATTTGGGTATTATTATTATTATTATAAGTTTGTATTAGTATTTCTACTAATTAATTAATTTCCCTCAAATTGACCAAATCCTTGAACACTTCCCATCTGAAACCACCTCTTTACCTTTTTATCCCACATCACTTTCTCCAATTCCTCCCTCTTTGACTGAACCTCCATTTTCCCATCAATCATCTAACAAGCCATATTTAGAATTCCTCTCTTTAATTTCTCTATTTTTGTATTGCTATTTCGCTTCTCAATTAATGATTCATTGTTTGATTCACTCTCCCATAATAATTAGAGACTCTCCCCATCTTTTTTTTCTCATATTAAAAGAAGAATTCTAATTTTATTGTTATATGCTACGATTTTAATTCAAATGACATTTAGTATCAAACTGCTAATAATACATTAACAAATGGTTGAGACACACTCAACTAGTCTAATTTCTCATTTTCATTCAATTTGGATGCTTGCTTAATTCCAGTGGAACGGTTATGAATTTTGGCCAACAAATTATATAACCACATAATAAATGCATGAACGACAGTAGGAGGATAGTTTTCCGTACTTTCTCCTAAATTTATATGATGCTTGAATGAAACTGAATCCAAGTAGGGAGATAGGCTATGGCGTTTGAACATGTAAAACAGCCCCTTGATAAGAAAATGAAATCCAAAGAAACCGTACACATGCTAATTACATTATATGTAATAGAAGACACAAATAGCTTGCAAAGCTTCTGCAGCTACTAATAATAGGATTCAGACAGGGGAAGTGTTACCCATTTATATTATAACAGACTCAATTGAATATATATATATATATATATATATATATATATATATATATATAGCACAGCAACCAGACTGCTGCAAAGGCTAGAAGTTTATGATAATAAAACATTCAACTTGTTTCAATAATAAATGTAAGGCCTTCCTAAACAATTTCAGGTATATTCTGTGTTCCTGATGTGGAGGAAATGCATGAAAAACCCAGAAAATTCCTCCGTAACTATGTGTCCAAGAGACAAAGGCATAGCCTTAGATTATGCGCACGAACTTGCCTTCCAAGACCATTCTCCTCCCATATCTTCCTAACTTTACAAAGAATCTCTTCAACTTCTTCGCAAGTCACATAATCATCAACTTCGCAAATCATATAAATTTCTTAGACCCAATATACTTTAAATATGTCCAGAGCAACAAATATTAGACAAATGGCAGCGCCTTCACATTTGATCCATTCTGGAGCTAAGGTTGGTAACAGACCAGACTGACAGCTATCAATTCTGATTCCTGACAGACCCACTGCAAAACTTGTGCCACTAAAAGTTGATCCAACCTTCTTGATCCAAATAAGGTGACTTTGGATATAAATACCAAATAATGTTTACTTACATAAAAATCCAGGACTTCCATGTGTTTCTTACCATCGAGAACGTGAATGACCATATGTATTCCAATTGTCCTGCCAATTTCGCTGATGGTTACTCCTCCCATATGAATAGCTGTAACCATCTGATGTTCTTCTGGGAGGGTGGCTTCCTTTGTTTTCCTTCGATGCTTTTCTAATTTCCTCTTCTAGATCATAATTTGATCTCTGTTAACAGAAAACAGTATATCAAAATCAATCAGCATTCCAAATTAAAAAGTAGAAAAATACCCAAAAAAAAGACCAAAGAGTTATTGATAAAAGGGACAGACACAGAACAGCACAGGATTGCCCTTCTCTAACAGTTGGGAACTCAACTAGAGATTGCAGATGATAATCAATATCTCATTCAAAGAACTTATGTCACTAGGGATAATTTGAAGTTGAACCTCATATATGAAGGGCAATTTTATGAATTAAAAAGAAGGTAAGAATATATAAGAGGTTCCCGTAAGTGCTTCAAGAGAATGGCTCCTAAAACTAAACTAAACTCAACTCAACTAAGCTTTTATCCCAAAAATTTGGGGTCGGCCATATGGATTCGCTTTCTCCACTCTAAACGATTTTGGGTTAAATCCTCAGAAATGTGTAATGCTTCTCTCCTAAAACTAAAAGCTAACAAAATACAAATTATTATATACCCACAATAAATTCCCCATGTAACTGATGTGGGATACTGAGACCATAAAAATCCAACATGCTTTCACAACTGATTTTCTAAATGGCTCCCTCCCATACTGGCCCTGTTACTACATCACCTTCTCTTGT
This sequence comes from Hevea brasiliensis, assembly GCF_030052815.1. Lineage (NCBI taxonomy): Eukaryota > Viridiplantae > Streptophyta > Magnoliopsida > Malpighiales > Euphorbiaceae > Hevea > Hevea brasiliensis. Next base: position 24,422,221 of record NC_079495.1, on the reverse strand, counting down.
GTCTACCAGCAATTTTAATCCAGTGCTACAAACAATTCTTTCAGTATATGCTACAGAGCTGCAGGCATGGAGTCAGCTTTGATACCAACAAAATGCTTCAGAAAAACTTGCCCCTAATACTCTGCATGGGGGTCCACACTTTTGTTTCTTACAATGCGTCTTTTCAGGTTCCCCACAAAACTGATGTAGGAAATTGGGACCATAACAAATTCATTGGCAATTTTAATAGTTGGGAAGAGTTGAAAGTCAAATTATACAATTTTAATACTTATTTTTCTGGTACAATCTTCAGAGATCAGACAAATTGGGATGAGCAGTGTTTGGTTATAATAAAAAAAATATATATTAAAAAAAAGAACCAAACTGTTTTAGTTAGGTTTTTCAGTTTAAATTGTTCATTTTGGTTAGTATTTTTAGAAACTTTGGTTAGTTTGGTTCAGTTATTGAGATGAAAAAACACATAATAACCAAACTGATCAAAGTTACAAGTGCATATTATGTGACTGTTGTTCAGACCTTAGAAGACTACAATTTTAGAGGTTTACCCATTCCAAAACCAAAAGAGCAGGAAAACCATCTTTCATACCTAAAATCCCTACCCTCTTTCTCATATCTTTTCTCGCTTCTCATTATCACAGCCTCCTCCTCACCTCACTGTCAAACCTAACCCCTAGCCCCCTATTTCTCGCCTCCTCTCTCCCTCTCTCTCTCATGGTGTTCTACTCTCAAGTCTCAATCTTTGTTGCTATCCATGGCTTTGGTCTCTCATCTCTGCTTATGCCTCACAAGTCACATTCTTGGTCCTCATGCCTGCACCTGGCGTTGACTCTGCATTGATTGCAGCTCATGCCTTCACCTACACAGCCCTCTCTCTCAAGTCACTTGGTTTACTCATATCCATCCCACTCAGGCCTCAACAACCTCCTGTCACTCAAGCCAAATCCGATATCACCTCTCATTGCCACTCTCCTCTATTGTCAACTCTCAAGTTCTCGGCCTCTTGATTTGGGGTCTGCCATTTTAGCTACTAACAATTCGGGTTGATGTGTTGAAGATTGAGGTTATTGTGTTGAAAACTGTTCTTGCAATTTGCTGGGTCTTAGATTTCTACTTTTTTTTTTTTTTTTTTTTTTTTTGGAGAATCAGTATTCTGCAGGTTTGAAAATAGTTGGGTATTTAATTGAAAGTCAGATTGAATTGAGGGTGAGCTTCTAGCCATTGAACTGAAAAACTAAAATGAACTATTCAGTTGGGTTTCCTCTCTAAGATCAGTTCAATTCATGATTCTGGAATTTCAATTGCTTGATTTTCTCAAAAACCAAATTGAACTGAACTAAACCGAAAAACACTCAGCCCTGCAGATAGCAGGGTTAATATCCTGTCATCTCAAAGCTTCCATCTTATGTGTATCCACGTAATATGCTACAATTAGAAAAAGAATATATTTTCTCTCAGAAGCTGAAAGCAAAAACTAATAGGTAGTAAGATTAAACACGGTCCCCTTTAGTTTACAAGATTATAAGCTAGAATTAGAATGAAAAGAGAAAATGAAGGTGGCAAAAATATAGAGAAAAACATTTTTGTCTCCCAAGTCATACAGTACCAGCAAGCTTTAACACCATGGCATGGCAACCACAGCCTCATCTGTTTAGGACTAGTCCAGCCACACAAAATAGACATATAAATATGCATGAATTCATGTGCATACCCACACAGCTAAATACATGTCCAGGCCCATGTATTTTTATACAAAAAATGAAATTGAGAGATTTTGAAGTTCTATTTTGTTCAACTGAACACAGCTTTAATTTTTGAATCAATATTGTAGGAAGAATCAAAATAATCTTGCAACTTCAAAAATGATCCAAAAAAAAACTCAAGGAAAGATGAAAGCATCATGAAGTGATGAAGCCAGCCAATGTTGCAGATAAAGGGATAGAGAGACAGATTGGGAGGAGATTGAGAGGGTGAAAGTGAAATAACAACAAGACAGATCAAGATTCCACAGTTCCACTGTTGCAGGGAAAATGAACAAAGGGGCATTGGCAAATGGAAGAAAAAGAGAGAGAGAGAGTAGAGAAACCAAAAATTTCAATCACTTTTTCAGCACTAACAGAACCCATTAAGACTATTTTTAAGGCCTCCAGCTTCCTAATGTTACAAGTTGATCTTTTTGCGATACGCATTTGAAGATGGACTGATGCCCCTCTGATTTTGACCATTGCCTTCCTTTGTCTTTGTTTTCGCTTGTAGTGAGAAGGAGAAGGAGACTGAAAAATGGTAACTCAAGACTTAACGCCCTTGATCTAGCCAAATAGAAGGTAATTTCTGGCAATACCATTAAAAATATCAAGAGTGAAACACAACTCCAACAATTATGATGCATAGTGACAATGAAGACTTCTTTTCTGGGTTTTTCCTGAGTGCATTTTTAGTATTGTTTAATAGTGGTTTTTTTTATTGTTTTAATTTGCTTTGGTAATGCAATGGTGAGAAGTGTTTTGATATGAGGATTTTTGGGGGGTATAGGTGATCAGTTTTTCTTTGATTCTGGTTATGTCATTAATGTTCTTGCTATTATGTTTTTTTTTTAATTTTCTTTTTTATTTTTATATATTAAATAAAAGTTATAAAATAATAATTTTATCCTAGTCAGCATTATTTTATATATTTTATTATCAGGAGAGTAAAATTCAGTGTCCAATTGAACAAAATAAAACTTGGTCTCAATTGCAATCTTTGTACAAGGGCCAGAAGATGCATTTAGCCATACCCATACACTTAAGGAAAGACTATTCCAACACAAAATATGGACTGAAGATGTGAGATCAACACACAAAATTCAAAACATAGAAGAAGAGATGGGAATAAGTGGTTAATAGCATAGTAAAGAAAACTACTTACCAGGATATAGAGCAAAACAGTGTAAGTACGAATTACATGGATAACATACCTTAGCTGGGTCTGAGAGCACAGCATATGCTTCTCCTATCATTTTAAATAACCGATCAGCATCCTTGTGCACCTCCTGGACAATATCCTTCCAAAGTCGCCCCTCATCTCCACCTTCACTTCTTTGCAAGAACTGACCAGCCTACAAAACAAAAACACAAAAAATATGGTAAGATTGGAAACAAGTACAATAGTCATAATGTAAGTAAGTCTGCAGGTACAGAGAGCTAAAACCTTATCTGGATGATGTCTAAGTGCTGCTTTACGGTATGCCTTTTTCATTTCGGCTGCTGTATCAGCTTCTTTAACTCCCCTGTCATTATAATTAGACATAGTTAACAACACAGACACTCGGGAAAAAAAAAAAAGGTTTCTGAACAATGTCACACTCATCTTATGATATTCATCATCAGAGTCACGTAAAAAATAAAATGAATACAATCTACAGCACAAATATCATTAAATTCTAAAACCAGGTAAGTGGAAACATAAACAGTCAATAAATAGAAATAAAAAAAGAAGACAGTCACATAATAAATAGAAATAAAACAATTAACATTTCTTTTCAAGTACAAACCCCCTAATTTAAGATTGTTCACCTAGTATAGCATGTTGGTTTCTACATATATTTATTTGTATACAAAATAAAAATTTAACAAATCCACAAGAAGATGACACAAACAAGGCAATGCGTCAGTGTAAGTGGGCTGATTCACTAGAAAGAGGTTCACATGCTTGGTCAATATAGTATGATACTAGAAGCCTAAAACAATTGAATGCATCATGCTGAAAAAGGGTTCCGTTTTGAAAACCAAAGGAATATAATGATTTTTAGTAGGAAGCATATCTTGATAACAAAACCCCCATAACTTGGGATTTGGAAGCACTGATACCACTGATCCATTAAAAACAGTAGGTTACCAAACTAAGAATAAAGTCCTTAACTTCTAGCAGGCCAGGTTTAAAATAATTAAAAAGATCAGATTAGTTGCAAAATAATAAAACATAGGTCCATTGAGAACATCAGGTTCTAAAAGCTCCAATTGAGTAAATTACTTACAAAATAAGGTATAAATCCAATGGTATTCCTTTCTTAGCTTCTTCCTCCATCAAGGATAAACGCCGTTTAGCTTGCTTTAATTCTTTTGTACTGCTGGTGGATCTACCAGGTGTGCCAGACCGTCTAGCTTTTCCATCAGAATGATTTTCAAGTAAAGTTATGAATCTTTGGAGATCATTGGCTGCTTGTCCATAGTCTCTGATAATCTCATCCAAGGAAGCTCTCCTGGAAACTGCCTGAGCAAGGAATTAGCAATCAGGCACAAAAATACCAACAAATAACTTCAAAACTTATTCATGACCTAGAAGAAATAATAGATGGCAGTTAACAATGCTGATGCAAACTGTAGAAACCATTTTTAAAGTTCACACCCCAAATTCCAAGACCAGATTGGATGTCATTAAGGAAAAGAATTGATAGGTAATTGAAGAAATTATTCCTTCCCAGAAGGGGTAACAGAAACTAGCGCAGGTCCACAGAGATGAAAGGCAAGACTCATTAGTGATGGAAAAATAAGGTCACCTCATTTTCAGAAATGTTGAAGTAGGGGAAATGATAAAAGGACAGTCTAAGCATTACTCTTAAAAGGTAAGTTTTGAAAAAGTTAAAAAAAAAAAAAAAAAGATCAATAAACCGATAGATAGAGAGAAGGGTTAATTCTGAGCCAATCACTAGTGATCTAAAGGATTGAGCAGAAACAACAAGCTTACTTGATCATAATTATCAAACAATACTTCCTCAGCATGAAGATTCCTTCTTTGTAATTGTTTAATAATCACTGACTTCAAATTACATACTATTAAAACCTCAATAAATCAGATGTGTAAATATCAAGCAAGCATTATAATTCCTATCAATCAAATGACCATGTTACTCATGAAGAGGAGGGCAAAGATTCTAAGTGGAACAACCCTCCAAGGATCCTATCATTCCGTCATTAGGTTAAATTTCTTGTGTGGTAGTTAGTAATTCTATTTTCTAGGAATATCAATAGGAAATGAAAATTTCAGCCAAGAAAAATTTATAATTGATGAAATTATAGGGTAAAAAGAGCTCATGTACCAGATATTTAATAAACTGATGTCTGCAGCTCATGTTCCTTGCAGTAAATTAAGATTAATTGTTTTATGTTTTTTGGAAAATTAGTGCAATGCAAGATCTGTCCACATTGCTAACCAAAATGTTTTCCTTTTTAAAGAAACAATTAATTCCTCATTGAAATCCTTATAAATTAGTATAGAACAAATCATGTACTTCAAAGTTAAACCTTTGAGTAATTTCCATCAAGGGCTATGGCTAGACTGCAATCAGCAATGGCATCAGCAATTTGGCCCAAGGCTTGGTGTGCAGCAGCTCTGTTGCAAAAACAGATAGCTGCAAAAGGACGTGATTCAACATTGCTTGATACAGCTGCAGTGTAATGCTCTAATGCTTCTGTGTACCTTCCTGATCGAAATGCTTCATTACCTGCCTTCTGCAATTGACAAGAATTTTGAAGTAAAATTAACATATTCAACAAGATTATTAACATTTCAAGAGGCATTCACTGAGGTCATAACAATATATTATTCAACAAAAGAGAACTGGGGGAAACCAAGAACTGAATCAGATACCAAAATTTTAATCATTATACGCTAGCATTAGGATTTTTTTATTTTGTACTTTCCCCCTATAAGAATATCAGATGATGTTACACGCATTGTGGGTTTAGCAACCTATATCTCTACCCATCACCTTCACAAATAATCAAATGCATATAGTCAAAAAGTTCTCTCCTATGCCCACAAAATCAAACTGGTGTACCAGGCCTTTCACTAATGATAATAATATTTTTGCACATTTTTAAGTTTTTTTCCCCGTTTCTACTTGGATTTACAGATTCTTTCTTCTTCAGAAATTTAAAAATTTTACTATAAAAGAAAAATATTTAGGAATTATAGAAGAAAGTATCTTATTATCCTTGTCGGTATCATTGGACAAAAATGGCAGTTAAAAAAAATTTTGCTGTAATTAGGCCAGAAAATTTTTTGAGTCTAATAATCTAATTAGACAATGGTCAGTATTCAAGACCCGATTTTAACTTTTTAACTCTGCAAAATAATTTTTGTTTGTTGATCTAGAATCTAGAATATGCTCCTATTACGTTGATCTTTACGTTCAACTAGATCATCCTCTCCATCTACATAATCGTTGAAGTTTCTGATAATACTGTTCATAAATAAGGGTTTGAAATATAACAGTAATAGTTGATAAATACAAAATTCAACGTACACAGCTTGCTTATGACATTATTCAGACAAAATCCCATCGAACTTAACAGTTCAGTATTGCTAAGCAATATATGCGTCTTAAGGAAGATTTGGAAGGACTTTTGGGTGGTTTTGGTTGGGGAAGTATTAGCAAGATGAAGAAATGAAAAAAAAATATAATTGAAATGCCCCTTATCAGCAGCTCAGCCATTAATTACCCATTACCAAAGCACAATTAAAGCAACTAACCTGTACGCAGCTGCCAAATCATTCATAGGAAAAAAAAAAAATAAAGTTAAAAAGACTTATCATGTAATTTCGCACCCAAACATGGTCTAGAAAAGAAACTATTGAGATAGGCCTACCCTTAACTGTTTTTTCAGAGTGGCTGCCCTTATGCATAAATCCTGCAACATCTTGGTTGCAAGCCCAATAGTTTACAATATTGCACTGACATAAATGGCCAGGTAAAATCCTTTTATCTGTTTTTCCACACATTTTAGACCGTAACCGTCAGTGACAGAACGATTAGGCTGAAGCAAAACAGCTTTTAAACACATACATTCAGATTCAGATAACAAGTTAGTATGCAAATTTGTATTAATGAAAATTTAGAACATAAAACTGAAACCACCCACTTGATGTGTTGAACTTGGTTCCTGATTAATGCATTAAGCATAGCATACATGACCAAGGATTCCCTATGCATCATAAAAATTGCTTTTCATCTAAGGAAGAAAATGAACTTGAAAGCAGTACCTTACGATGCAAGAGAGTACGTATGGTGACTGCTAATGAAAGTGATGCATCTGGTATCTTGCTTGCGTACCTACATAATTCAAACAACTGTCAGTAACCTAAAATCTATTCTAAGAAGTGAAGCCCAAGCATAGTTTCAAATGGAAAATATAGAAATTCGCTTTGCATCAACAAAATTAGGTATTTACTTGTCACTTATAGATCCCATTTGCTCTGATTTCTCGAGTAAATCAAGAGCCGCTTCAAGCCTTCCCAAATAAAAGTAGGACTTTGATATTAAGCACCACCTCCACAGCCTCACAAATAAGTGGCTATCAGTTCGAGAATCGTCTTTATCTACAAACTGGTCATTGGTGCCTGATGAAATGAAATTCTTTTCAGCAGCACAAAGAGTCTGCTCACACAGCTGAATCACCTCTTCATACTTCCGTAACTGCAAAACAGACCAAAAAAAGTCCATGCTGACTTGCTGAGACCTAAACTTAGAAGCAAACAAATGCAACATGCTGGTTTATCAATTATCAGTAGTCTTCAAACTGATTCACTAATTTGAAAAGAGACCAAAAGAAGAAGGGGGGAAAAGAGAAAGAAAGAAAGAAAGGGGAAGAAGTCCCATATTAAAACAGTACAGACCATAAACATGGACTCTGCTTTCATTTCCAGTAATCTTTCTGAATATGGGCTAATTGACAAGGCCTCTGCAATTATGTCTAAAGCACTAAGTGCTGCATCAGATGTCTGTTGTGAAAAAAGTTTGGCAGAATGATTCATACACTCAGCCACTTTCTGCAAGCAAAGAAAAGCGGCCAATTAGTTATGGAATTTTTCAGTTATTACTCTCTCACATGCACGGACACTTGCATACACAAAATAGAAGAAATGAAAGGAGAGAGGAAAAGCAAGATTCCTGAAAACCTAATGTGATTCCATTCACAAGAGAAGCATGACTTAACAACATTAGAAGCTACTTAAGAAAACAAATAATAAATAATTTTTGAGAGTATGTCAAGAAAACATTCAACCTAAAAGCTCAAAATTTTATAAGTAAGGGCCAATAATCATAGCACACACAGTCCATTTGAAACCTCTTGAGCTTAGAGCATGGATAAATACAGATCTGCTTTACCATGTGCTAAAATTTAATTAATAAGACGGAACTGCCCAGGATTCAAATTTAGATCTTTTGATAAAAGAGGATCTAATATCATCTCATGAAAACCTAAAAACTCAAGCTTTTAAGCCAGGGCCCAATATTAAATTTCAGTATCCCTAACAGAACACGTCAAGGTTTTTAAAATGGTTGATAAGTTTGCATCAGAACTCATTAATTTTGAGAAACAAATAGGTCAACAACGTGTGTGAATTTTGAATTTGATATACATGAAAGCAATAATACAAGCATTTATGACTGCTAAGCAAGTAGCAACAAACAAACTATTATCAACAACTAATAAAACTTTGTACTTAGAGAACCATACTTCAGTTCATAAAACAAACAAGAAATGTAGATCCGCCAACATAACAGGAAACAAATTCATACCTGAGCTTTTTGTAGGCCATCAGCAGCTTCTATTGTGATTCTCCGGTCCAAACACACACAATCCCCTGACTCGAAGCAATTAGTGAAGTGGACCTGTGCCTTTTCAATTTCCCCCAGTGCAAGATAACAACTACAACCAAATAAAAAATCCCGCATGTAAAAAATATACTTCATCATTTAGTACAGCGAAAAATAGGCATGCATAACCTACATAATCCAGATTGAAAATATTGTCAACATTTCCAGCCCTTATAATAAATTTAATGATGCTTGTATATTGTTTTCCTTTAGGTTATATGAATATTCATCTCTCCCATGGAGTTATTAAAAAGTAACAAAATGAAATTACTACAGAAATGGTCCTCAGAATGTTCCATATAGGAGTCATTTTTAAGTTTGATGTAAAGCATATATTTTACAATTAGAGGACGATACTTATATATTTATGCTAAAATTTCCTATATCAACTTAAAAGCCATTCCTATTTTGTTTCAACTTGATTTGCCATTCACAAAGAAGAACATTAAGGCTGTCTGAGAAAGGTGTACATATATGGCATGTATATAATATATAGCAGTTAGAAACAATAACACAACAACTAAGCCTTAATCCCAAACTAGTTGGAGTCAATATATAGCAGTTAGAAACAATAACACAACAACTAAGCCTTAATCCCAAACTAGTTGGAGTCAACATATAGCAGTCAAAAAGCTAAAGAAAATTCATAGTCGTATTTCACCTATTAGTTCAAAGAGGGGATGATATGGCACAAAAGTTGTAGGTCCAACCAAATCATACATAGGTTATTTAAATTTCTTAAGACCTCTATAATATGCAAAGCAATCATATAAAACAATATAATATGCAAACCAATTAAAAAAAACAATAATTAATTTACTTAAAAATGAAACAATCACTTTACACTATTTTATTCTGCATACAAAATATGGGTTAAGTTAGAAATTTTAAGATGGTCTTTAACAATGTCATTTACAACAATTTAGGCTTCTGGAATTCTCTTCTATTTTATTTTGCATACTATTCTTTCAGATTGCTCAGCTACTACAGTAGTGGGAGGAAACAATTAGGAATGATACATTATATCATAAAAATTTCAAACACTAGGCATGCAATTTTGTGTACACTTCACACATCTTTTTTTTTTTTTTTCTTCTTTTTTTTTTTTGGAGGAGACACTTTGCACATCTTTCATGCACCACGGTGAACACATCTTGCCAAGAGGCTTAAAAGCACATCAACCTTGAGTTTTGGACCTAAAAACACTGCTGACAGCCCTCACTCGACCCAAAATATACAAATTAAAGAAATCTTAGAAGAATTACCAAAATGCCCTTTTAAATAAGGGAAGAAAGGAAAGAAATGGCAAAGAAGAAGAAGATGAAGCTTAACAAATAATCGAATTTTGGTTCATCTAACTGATTAACAAAAATAAAAATCCTTAATTTGATTTTGAAAAAATTTTAAAATAATCAAACACATGAGAATGCACATAATTCTTTGTTGCCACATCCAGAGCTAGTGTAGTCATAAGATAAAATAGCTCAAAAAAAGGCCTTACTTGGCAGCTCTCATTTGAACTTTGAGAAATCTGGGATCTAGAGCAGCAGCCATTGTACAATCCCTTAAAGCTTCCCTCAAGTTTCCAAGAGACATTCGAGTTGCTGCCCGGTTGCTGTAGCAAATAATAAGAGGCTTGAGGGAGCATCCTGATCTCTCACTATAAGGGACAGAATCTATTCCACGTGTGTAGAAATCTTCAGCTTTGGACAAATCTCCACTTTTATAAGCATGATTGCCCCTGACACAAATCAAAACCAACAGCATGTAGTAAGAAATGATGCCTTCACAATGCCAGATATTATTAAAATAAAGCATCTCAATACAGCAACAAAATACAGGAAACCAAGCATAAGCAAACCATTCAAACACCAATAGCTGTCATGTTGAAAAAGCACCTGAGTCGCCATGTTTCACAAGCTTCCTGAATTGCAACAGCAGTGGATGACATAGAACCCTGTTTCAACAGTTCGTTTGCTCCAGAATTATTCCCCAATTTTCGTTGTGAAGTAGATAAATCTCCTTCTTGATCCTGCACAAAGACAAAAAGTGAAAATAGTTTAAGAGGTGTTAGCATGGAGTGAAAAAGTGGCCAGAAGAGGAACAAACCTTATTATTTGAGTTTGCACCAATAACAAATGTTTCACAAGGAACTTTTCTTCTATTTTTCTTCCTATGTGGCCGTTTGGCTGCAGATGAACTATTTGGCGCAGAGGATGAAGCAGAAAAGGAAAATTTGCTCCCATCTACATCTTCCAAACCTGAAGCAAAACTAAAATGTATTTGATGATTGCTTTCAATGTTTATGCCAGATGTATCTTTAACAGTAGAAACACCAGCACCACTACTAGTGCAGACTGGCTCGCTGTTGCAATTAGAGCATCCCATTTCAAAAACAAACGGTTTTGTGGGAGAATCACCAACAAAACATCTTTCAGAATGATATACATCATTCTCCAGATTTGTCTCACCACCTTTTTCAAGATCTAATCCTTCGCTATCTTTGAGACTGCTAGGCACTGTTGAATGCAAGACAGAAGACATGCCATTCTTGTCCATGAAAATGGAATCATTTGATATCCTGGAATTTTCCCTTGAAAACTTCTCAGTTGTGGTAGTCTCATAAGGAGAAAAATCCATTGGTGAATAACATCCTGGGGAGTTCATAGCCTCTTGGGCACTGCCATTTTTCACTTGATCTTGCTCTTGTTGTTGCTTATTTTGAGACAGTCGCTTCAATTTTCCCCTCAGTGTCTTTGACTTTTTGACCTTTCTTGATCTACCCTTTACACTGAATTCAAGTTTTCTATTTAATTCAGGAAATAGACTTTCTTTTAAACAAGAAGGATCCCACTGAGGTGTTTTGAATTCTGTAAACACTCCTAATCTATCTGCAGTGCTTGTATAACTACTTTTATCATTTTCCTTTCCAAACCCAGGCATAGGAGGTGGTTCAGATGCCTCAACATTGCCTTGGGAATCAAGACCAATAGATGAGAACGAAGACAATGCAGCAGCTCCATTTAGCTGTGTATTGTCAATCACTTGACCACGAGAATTATGAGATAACGAGCTTTCAGCAGAAGTCTTTGCTAGTCCTATCTGAGATCTAATTGTTTCAGAATTGAAAATTCCGGTGGAAGCACCAACTACATTAACACTTTCCTTCTTAGCAGTTGATTCAAATGGATCACCATCAGTGCCCTTAGCTGTATTAATAAGACCTTCTGAATTCCATTCATGAGAAGTAGTGACTGAAACTCCATTAGAAGAGGCAGAAGTCATTTTTTTGCTTCTAAACACAAACTTCTTATTGTCCAACCCATCAACGTTATTAGAACCATCAATATTCAATTTTTTCATCTCATCGGTGATATTAGTAAATACAGGGTTTGCCATAAAAACATTAGCTATGTTACTACTGTTTCCAAATGATCCAAGTTTACACTTACCATCATTGCTAGAATCTGAAGTACCATTTTGAGCCTTTGCAAAGCTGTTACAGCTTTCAAAATTTCCATTGCTAGACTTTGCCTCATCATTGCAGCTGGTAGCCATGCATTCTCGGGAATTGGAGCTTTTCTTACTGCTACTACCAAATATATAGGGAACCTTATCATAATCCCCCTTCCAACTCCCAATTCCATTAATGTCAATCTTAACTTCAGCACCTTTGACCTCATGAGCTGTTTCAGCCACTTCCATCTTCTCTGCATGATCAGAGACCAAATTCTGAAGCCTTCCACCAGATTCGTTCTTGTCACTTGAATTAAACCAAGTAGCACCAAAAACAGAACCAGTACCAGAAATCCCCATCTTTCCACTGGAAGTACTGGCAGTAGCACCAAATATGAACCCAGTATTACTAGAATCTGGATCTTTCGCAATACCACTAGACTCTCCCTTCTCGAAACTCAAATTTGACCCCAAATTGCTCTTCTCAGCACCAAAATCAAAACCCGCAGAACCATCCCTCCCATGCTCAACTTCAGTCCTTGAACTCCCCTTCCCTACATAATAGGCACCTGAATCAGAATTGCACTCTCTTGATTCTTCCTTTTCCAACCCCAACTTCAGCTCCACATTATTCTCACTAGCACCAAACACAAAACCAACACTATGAAGCTTCCCATTGTCAGCGTTTGAAATTGGTTTTCCCTCATTTTCACTTAATTGCCTCTGCTTATTTCCAAACACACAAGATTCACTGTCAAGCTTCCCATTCGCTGCTTTTGAAACTGATTTTCCCTCGTTGTCATTGAAGTGCCACTGCTTATCGTTAAACACAAAACCAATATCGTCAGATTTCACAGGCCGCACTTTGGAACTCAATTCTTCTCCACTAGCATCAAATACTCTCTCCCCAGAATCCAAATTCATGGTGGCAGTCAAATTGGATGTAGAACTACTGCTACTAGCACCGAAAACAAAAATCACATTTGAACAATCAACCCCATTTGACTCACATTTCTCTAAAACCTCATTTGAACTACTGCTATAATCGTTACTACGACTCGAACTCTCAACACCCGAATGAAAAGGGTTAAAACCCAGGCCGAACTCGCCTGATACCCCCTGCGACTTCACATGCAACTGTTTCCTCACCTTCACAAACCTCGGGCGAGTTCGGCTCGACGCCACAGACCCTGTTCGCAAACCATTCCTACAAGCGAGGCCGCCATGATCGCCGAATTCATTTGGGATAGTAAAAATTGGGGACTTTATGCTTTGTTGATGATCATCTGAGAAACTGTTCAGAGAAAAAGAATCAAAACTAGGGTTTTGAAGAGATGAAGGATTGGAGGTAAGGGAAGGCCGAACATCCACCGGCGCCGGCGACATGAACGACGATATGGTGCGAGAGATCGGATTACTACGGATTAAAAGTTTTCTTCTCCTGATTGGGAGATTTGGTGTACGTATAAGCTGAATATTTGTCCGCTTAGGGTGCGGGTTTGCTCTGGGTTTTGCTTGGTTGGGAAGGAAACCAAAGCCACAGCCGCACAGAGAAAGCGAGCTAGAGTGAGAAGCTTCGAAAGAGAGGCCTTAATTCAGTTTTTCTTCCTCGTTTATTCCGTGGAATTTAAAACTCTTTGTGTGGACTTAAAAAGGGCAAAACATTGATGCTGACGTCAGTGCTTTTTAAGGGTAACTTACAATTTGACCATGAGATTTTGGCCAAAGAAATTATAATTAAATATTCTATTTTTTTAATTTAAAATAATTAAATCTCTCAATTTTATTTTATTTGTAATTAAGTTCTTTAACCCAAATTTAACTCTATTTACTTAATCACTTGAGATATATTGATATTGTTTTTTTTTTATGTGTAAATAAATTGTGAGTGTATAGAGACGTTAAGATATCAATGTAAAATAATAAATTATATCTTTTTATTCTCAATCAAATTGATTGTAGTTAAAATATAAAATTAAATTTTCATAAGAGTCCTTAATCCAATTAGAATGCCCTTCGTAAAAACTATTTATACAATGATGCATTTCATGGCCATTTGGTCTATATAAAATATAATTACTTTTTAAGGGAAAATAATATAATATAACATAAATTGCAACTCATCTCATAAGATTAACATATTGAATATAAATTACAACTCATCTCATAGGATTTTCAGAAGATTAATATAAATTGTCATAATTTTAACAGTAGTCAATTTTTGTCATTGGACTATTATATATTTTTTCTACGTAAAAAAAATAAAATTTTGCGAGTAAAAATAAGTGAGAGTCTTTTTTTTTCCGGTATGGCTTTGGGTTGACGTTCGCAAGTCAGTGGCCGTGCCCTATGGGTTGATTCTTCGAGATCTCACGTTGGTTATGGATTGGCTGTATGCGTGGCTTATATGGGAATAAGGACTTTTAGCTTACATGAGAATAAAGACTCTGTTAAAATTATAAAGACTCTGTTAAAATTATCATAATTTTAATAACGATTTATTCTCGTTACTGAGCCGTTATCTGTCTTTTCTACGAAAAAAAAAAAATTTTATAAGATTTTCATAAAATATTTTTTTTTCGTAAAGTAGTTAATTATAAAAATATTATTAACTTATCTGAAAAAGTAAAGTTTCCTTATATGAAAAAAGCATATATAATTTTAATAACTTAATAGATAGTGGTAGTTAATAGTTGCCTACAATATTATTTGAGATGCACGACCGGGGATCTTCCTAATTCATGGATGCAGTGGTTGCCCATGACTCAGTCCTAGTGCAATACGTCATTTCATTTTTCGATTAGAATGTCTCCCTTTGAGCCATTATATGGTGTTCCTCTCCCAATACATGTTTCATGCTTTCCCCAGGTTCTAACATTGCTGCGGTGGATATATTAAGAGATAAGGAGACTACACTTGCTACTTTGAAACATCATTAACAGAAAGCTAATCATTGTATGAACATGCGGACGGATAAGCATCGTATTGATCGTACTCTCTATTGGGGATTGGGTCTATTTGAAGTTGCAGCCCTATCATCAACTTTCGGTGCGGAAGGGTCACCATAAATTCCAGCCCAAGTTCTTTGGTCCTTTTCAAGTTTTGGACCGAATGGAAGCTATTGCGTACAAGCTTCAATTACCTACAGATGTTCAGATTCACAATTTTTTCCATGTTTCACAGTTGAAACCTGTTGCTACATCAATCCATGCTTCTCTTACACTTCCATTAGTTTCACATTTTCAAGATGCCTATCCACACACTATTATTGACCGTCAAATGGTTAAACGCCATAATGCCGCTACTACGCAGTTACTGATACATTGGCGAGGTTTTTCTCCAGCAGATGCTTCTTGAGACTATGCTAATGATTTGAAAGCTAGATTTCCTTCGTTCTTCGTTAAGGACAAGGAATCTTAAGGTGGGGGGGAGCTAATAGGAGAAGATGAGATAAACAGTGTGCTCTAATGGCAAGTGGGAATTGAAATTGGCGAGAGATCTGTTGAGAATCTATTGAGCTGCTGTAATTGTGTAGGTGGTTATTAACACCTGCATTGCAACAGAATTGTTGTACTGTAGCTAAATAGTAGGGATATATAGCTATTGATGATTGTAAGAAATGTTGGATTTGATCATTAATATGAATTCTCTTTATGGCCTTTCTTCTTTTCTCTGATCCTTGACCGTCAAAAGGTTAAACACCATAATGCCATTGCTACTTTGTCACTGATACATTGGCGAGTTTTTTCTCCAGCAGATGTTTCTTGGGAATATGATGATGATGATTTGAAAGCTAGATTTCCTTATTCTTCCTCAAGGAAGAGGAATCTTAAGTGGAGGAATTGATGGGAGAAGATGAGATAAACGTCACGTTGTGATGGCAAATGGGAATTGCAATTGGCACGAGATTTGTTGAGAATCTATTGAGCTGTAGTAACTGTGTAGGTGGCTATTAATACTTGAAATGTGACAGAATTGTTGTACTGTGTAGGGATATATAACTATTGATGATTGTAACAGAAGTTGGATTTGATCATTACTATGAATTCTCTCTGTGGCCTTTCTTTGTTTCTCTGATTCTCTCTAAAGTCTCTCCTCTGTTCTTCTACTCTATTTTATTCTTATTCTTTTCTTAATTACTGTTGAGAATTGGATCACATATCATTTAAGTTCCTTAGCATAAATTGTGCTACGTCTTGCTTTAACATTTCTCAAATATTATACTTTTATTTGGAGTAAGGATATTTATGTTATTTCTATTGTTATTTTTCGTTAATAGATTTTACTTTTCGAGATTTAACATATCAACTAAATACACTCGAATCATACTTTCTGCGAAATAATTTCCTTATAAATACACTTTCCAAAAGTGTAAATCACGAAAAATAGACTATTTTGAACCAAACGAGTTGTCTTTCCTATATCCCTTAACATAGAAAAAAAAAGGTATATTTTTTATTTAAATTGAATTTATTTATAAATATTTTGTAGAAAATCTTACATAATAGTATATATGGCATTATAATTTTTAAAATTTATTATTAGATTGAGTCCACTGTTAGTCAATTATATATATTTATATGTTAATTTAAAATGATATTGTCATTTATTTGTAATTAAAATAACAAAATAATGTTGAGATAGTTTTTGAAAATATAAAATTAAAATATTGTAGAATCTATTATATTGTTAGTTTAAAATGTACTAAAAGTATAATATTGAGGATAATTATGCATGCCATTTTTAATTTATAATTTTCTTTTATAGAATTATGAACGAGTCGAGTCGTACTTAAATTAGTAGGAATTAGTGTTTTAGAGTCAAAAAATTGAAGGGTTTATAACGTAACTAAAAAAATGAGAAAATTATAATTTAGTTCATGTATTTTAACAAAATTAATTATTTGGTTCCTATTTTTTTAAAAGTATATTATTTAATTCATGTATTTTACTTTCATTAAATTATTTAGTCCCTCTGTCAAATTTTTCATTATTTATACTATTCAAACTACTATTCAATCTCTCTATTAAATTTTTCATTATTCATACTATTCAAACTATTATTCAGTCCATTTATTTTAAGGAAACTAATTAGTTGATCCCTATATTTTGAAAAACACTAATATTTAGTCCTTCTATTTTAGTGAAACTAATTAGCTAGTTCATGTATTTTAAAAAATATATTCTTAAATAAAAATAGAAATTTTGTTATGTATAAACTAAATCTGAATTTATATATTTTTTTAAAAAATTCTAATTATTTGGATATTATTTTCATATTTTCTCTACTTGGAAATAATTTTTCTTAATTATTTAGAAATTTAAAGAAATTGATTAACTTTTTTATGCAGATAATTTATACCATTTTTATCTACATATGAAAACAAAGAGAGAATGAGGGGAGAAAGATGTGGGTGTTGAGAAAAAGAAATATAGAAATAAAACTAAAAGAGGATAAAAAAAGAAAAAAGGGAGAGAAGACTAGGGTAGTTTAAGTACAAAAAATAATTATAAAACTAAATAGTTGATGAGTCAAATTAGAGGGACTAATTAATATACTTTTCTAAAATATATAGACTAACTAATTAGTTTCATTAAAATAGAGGAATTAAATAGTAGGTTGACCAATATTGACTAACGGAAAATTTGACGGAGGGATTAAATAATTTAACAGAAGCAAAATACAGAAATTAAATAGTGTATATTTCAAAATATAAGGACTAAGTAGTTAGTTTCTTTAGAATGTAAACATTGAATAGTAATTTGCCCCTAAAAATTAGTGCAAAATAATATTTATCTGTCATCTAAATTAATTTTTACCTTTAAGAGCTTGTTTTATAAAATGAAAAACTAGGAAAGGAAAATTGAATGAAATTGTAGAGAAAGTAAAATCATAAGGAAAGTAAAATTATTATTTTCCTTACAAATTTTTGCATAGGAAAAGAAAAAGGAAGGAAGTAATTTGTGTATTTTCCATGTTTTGATAGAAAAGAAAAGTAAAGAGAAAAAATTATTATATTTTTACTATTATACCTATATTAAATAAATAAAATTATATTAAAAATGATTATGTTGGATAGTATGATATAATATAATTTTATAGCTGAATAATTTGTTTTGATCAATATAATTATTTATAATATAATTTTATTTATACTAAATTACATGAGTTGAATAATAATTTATTCTCACATCAAATTTATGTTTTGTTATATATGTTCGAATAAATATTTTAATCATGCACGCATTTAATTTCAAATTAAAAATTGAAATAAAAGAGTATACAAAATTAAAAGTTAAAATAAACGGACATATGAGGAAATAGAAAAATTAACACTATTTTTCATTTTTTTTATCCAATTTAAGCATAAAATAAAATGGCTCCACGCAAATTCTCACAAATTTTTTCTTTTCCTATTTTCCTTCTTATAAAAGCAAGGGAAATTGAACATTATTTTTTTTCCCTACAGCAAAATAAGAGAATTATTTTTTTTTCTCCTTCCTATACTTTTTTCCTCACTACAAAGTTATTTTTTAACTTATTTGTTTTTATTATGAATATCATATTGTTAATTTTAATTCAATTTCTTCAATTTTTTTTCCAGCAAATATGTCAACACACATTTTTAAATTTAACTAAAAAACATAGAGTTGCATTTTCTTTTATCATATGTATATGATGAAGCCTGAAATTGTAGCTTCACTCATATGGGTCCTATTTCCATTATTTTAGCTTAAGGGACCCGCAAAACAAAGAAAGAATAATTAGAGGTACACTAAGGAGGTGTAATACTCCCTTACCCACTCTACAGTGAAACCGAGAATGAGATATTACATTCGGTGCATGAAGTACCCATCTTTGTGCCGTTATTTATTATCCTTTAATTCCTTACAAACTTATTTACAATAATTTATCTGTTTTTGTTAAATGGAGAAACTGTAAGAGTTTTTCCTAAATTTTAACCATTCAACTATTAAAATATTATTCATAACATGTTAAATTCTCTATTTCCATATCATTTCCATCACATAATAATCATCAAATTTCATCATTATCACTTTCCAATCAATCCTTTCATATAAGTTTCGTCAAATTTCATCAACATCAATTCTTCACCCAAGTCGCATATACGCAAGAAATATCTTTAATTTACAATTTTATTAACCAACTCATGTGGCTAAATTAAACTTACATACTTATTATTACAATCTCCAAAATAAAGTTTACATAATATTTATTACAACATAAATGTACACACACATATGAGTAAAAATAATATACAATAAGGATGATGATAATGCATCTACCCAAAAGTCTGAGGTAAGGTAACTCTGGACTTTTCTGTAGATCCAAGCTACCTCCTGTCAGCCAAAATCTATACTTTATCTACTATACCTGCGCGAGGAAATAAATCTCAACGCTAAGCTAAATAGCTTAGTGGTGTACTATTAATTTAAAACAAAATAATTTCCATTATGCACATTAACACATAATATACTGATAATATTCATACAAGAGTATTTAAAAATTCAAAAGCAATTATATAATATCATAACGTAAATATAGGTCAATAAATTCATACTTGTTAATCATACCATTTAATGAGTTAATTGCACTTTATTAACTCAACAATCCTTTATGTTCACCAGTAAGCTTTTATCATATTTTATTTGAATTTTTTTTTTATCACAAATGAGAGCTTTACTTTCGTGCCCATAGTAACGTATGACAGACTGGATAATGGGACTCACGGTGCTGACCACTCGGTGGTTCAGATCGGTATAACATAGGCTAACATTCTTAATACTAACCACTAGGTGGCTCTGACCGGTATATCACTGGCTTTCATTCTTAGTACTGACCACTTGGTAGCTCTAACTGATATAACACTAGCTTTCATTCTCGGTACTGACCACTCGGTGGCTTTGACCGGTAGCACGCCCACCTATCTAATCCTATACTCACTGTCTAGGCTTACTTAGGCTCAAATTTCTTAATTAACATTAATTCAACATTCTTTGTTCCCATTATTGTCAAGTTATGTGTGCCAATATCCTCATGCCATTTCCATATTTAATCCTCAAATTTTCTTTGAATAACACTATTCACAGGCCGATATTAGTACTATCTAAGGCTAGGGATTATAGGAAGTTACAGGAGGTCCCTGGTGAGGACCCTCCTACACCTAAGTTAGAGGGGGTAGTAGTATAGTAGAGATATAGTAAAGAGAGAAGAGAGAAGAGAGAGTAGTTATGAGGGAGAAGATCCTCTTCCATCCTTACGTAGCCCTATTATATAAGGAAAAGTGATAAAAGCATATTCATTTTCATATTCTAGGGAATATTTCTTAGGGTATACTCGTAAATAAAAGTGTGATTATTTTATAGTGTGTCAGATGCCCGTTTGCTCCATTGCAAGTTATTTATGACTTGTGCTGGGGCAAACTTTCTTGTCCTAAAACTGCTCTTACTATAATTAATAACATATTATGTCTCTATGACCACTTAATTTGATTAAATTAGTTAAGAATAAAATTTCACACAAACCATGTGATAGTCTTTTAGTGATATTTTCAAGAGAAAGGTTATTAAAGCATTATTAATTCAAATGGCAGGTCCATAAATCCAACGAATTGATGGTGGGCACGTGAAAGTTGAAACTAAGGTAAATAATACTAGATTTATATTCAGCCTATGACCAATGACACATGTTGTGTAACTCCGCAATGTCAAGTAAAATCATGTATATAGCTGGCAGCGTTGTAATCATAATCAAATTCAATGATTTTCTTTTTAACTTATGAAATGGTAGATATTTGGTAATTAAAATAAAGCAGTGACTTATCCGACTAGTCTGCACAGTGACAACCACATGAAGTGTTAGTCCAAGAAGTCGTATTGCCAACTTCCAAGACCAACACAAGGATGATATATTTTGAAAAATCAGTCTCAAACTTTTAAACATAAAGTTTGCATGCTAACGATGGCATATTTTATGGTTAGTGATACTTATGATAATGAAAGCAAGATTTCATGGCACTTACCTTAGTCAACTAATGGCAGTTGGGTCTAACTCTTTGTAAGTAGACCAGTCACTTTATATGTAATAATAGTTTCGAGCACTTAACTTCAACCATTATGAGCCTTGATGAATCCAAGGATTAGGACAACCATAAGCATGACAAGCAAGTCTTTCCATTTATTCATTTAGGTTGGTGACATATAGCAGAAATGGTCCATCTAAACATGAAGTAGTCAATTGTCCAGGCATTAAGAACTAGTTAGTCATTTGAGCATCAAGAAGTCGGCTATTCGAGCATCAAGAAGTCGACTATCTGAACTCTAAGAACCGGTTGGCCAAATGTAAAGAAATCGATCACCCTTACTAGGCGAAGCCCAAACTGTACCTAGAACAATTCTGAAGCGCTTCCCTCGCATTTGCTGACTTTAAGACTTTTTTAGATAACCATCATGACTCACATGTCTTAACAAGGTCCATCACCTTCACGGGCATAAACAAACCAACCTCTTTAAGATTGGCAAGACTGAAGATGATATGACCATATAAAATGTAGATTGTGGAGGAAGTAAATTTATAGTGTTTTATTCACTACTCATATAGAGTTCTTTTGATAATTAAAAATTTGGATGGTGTCTAGAACAGTGACACGTGGTTTATGAAGGTTTTAGGATAATATGGGTATTAGAGTATTTTTCGGAGTGTATACGACTGCTTCTTTCGGGAACTGCTTTACTACGACTACTTCTAGAAAAGAAGCTTTAGTGATCTTCTAAAGGGGATCATGATGTTGGTTGGAAAAAATTCTAAACTTCCCAATATGGAGGATCTTTATTTATAGAACAAGTGAACCAATGCTTGTCTAGCACATGCAAAGGCACTATAAGTAGACTATCTCAATTGCTACAATTTGTTTTGAGAGGTCCAATCGAAGTATTTTAGGGTAATAATGACTCTGACATGCTTGAATCGATAAGGACGAGTGGCAACAGGTTAGAACAAGTCAAATTAGCATAATAAATAGCTCATCTGACTTGTTTCCTTCAAACGAATGTGTTTGTCGACTTTCCTTTTGGAGATATTCTGACTTAAGCTAGTTGGAAGATAATATAAGCTTATGCCCAGATATCGTAGTTTCCCTAAACCATACTTCCTCAAACCATAAGTAGGACGTTTCATGAATCTGAGGACCTTATAGGAGAATTTTATTTCTTATATTCATAAGTCCCTCTATTACGTTGAGTACTTAGTTTCAAGAATGTTTCATTATGATCCTCTAAGGAATAAAACTGATAGTTGTCACCATCTTTCACCATGTGGGCTATATGACTATTTTCAATGCTGGGATTAATTGTAAAACCTCTTTTATCTTAGGGTTAGTAGTAAGATCATGCCTAGTGCGATCATATCTAACTCTTTAATAAGGCTCGTCTGCTTGTACTGTATAAAACTGATGAACACTTTATGAGTGTACACGTGCCCTTCATCTAAGGGTTCGTTCGTTAATGTTGTATCATCTGTAACTTTACCCCCTTAGAGGGGTCCTCTACTCATATTTTATTCTAAGAAAAGTATTTTTGCGTTTGAAAGGTATTCTTTAATTTTAGAAACTTTTATGCCTCGTTAAGAAATTTGAGGAATGCCTCTTACTCTAAGTGTAAGTTATTTATGACTTGTATCTTAAAGTAATTAGAGTTATCTTTTTTTTTTTTTTTCTAATCTTCAGGTCTCTAATTAGTAAAATAACTCTTTTTAAATATATAAACTTTTTATGTACCATCAAGGAATGCCCCCTACTCTAAGTGCGAGCTATTTATAGCTCGGGTTTTAGAGTAGTTGATTTCTATCCACATTTATCTCTTTTTTTTTTTTTGTGGAGCTTAACTCTTAAGGTTAGGCTCTTCAACCTCTTGATACAAGTAGAGAAATATTCGGCTTAGGAATTTTAAAACAATTTCAATAAAATGGAATTGCCCTTTAGTTTTAGGAGCTTGCGGCTCTACAAGTGGGATCTCATTTACAGGAGTTTAAGAGCTCATCTTTGAGGCTTAAGAGCCCGCCTTCAGGGCTTAGAGCCTTATATGTGAATCCATACTAGAGAAAGTTAGCTTTTAACATGAGAAATATATATAAAATTAGCAAATAATTTCAATAAAATTATATGTTTTCCTCTTTAGGAGCTCATGGCTTTGCATGTGAGGCCTTGGGGGCCTCAAGCTAAAGGGCTTTGAATATGGGGCCTTGGGTCTTGAAGCTGAAGGCTTTACATGTGGGGCCTTAAGGGCCTGAAGCTGAAGGTTCTAAATGTAAGGCTTCAGGGGCCTGGGAGTTAGAGCTTTGAATGTGGGGCCTCGAGGGCCTGGGAGCCAGAGCTCTGAATGTGGGCCTTGGGGCCTAGCCTGAGCTCTAAATGTGGGGCCTCGGGGCTTGGCCTAAGCTCTGAATGTGGAGCGATAAAGGCCTAGGAGCTAGAGCTCTGAATATGGGCCCTTTAGGCCTGGGATCTGAAGCTCTAAATGTAGAGCCTTGGGGCTTGAGAGTTGGATCTCTAAATGTGGGGCCTCAAGGAATGAGAGCCATAGCTCATGTTCTAGGGCTTAAGATCCCATCTTCAATCTTCATCCCTTAAGAGGCTAAGGGGGTGGTCCCCCATCAGGGTGCCTTAAGAGGCTTAGGGGTGGTCCCCTATCAGGGTGCCTTAAAAGGCTCAGGGGGTGGTCCTCCGTCAAGGTGTCTTAAGAGGCCCAGGGGGTGGTGTCCCATCAGAAGATTCTTTGAGGCTTTTAAGCCCTCAGGGGTCATCCTTAGGCATGGCCTAGGGCTCAAGTACCACTTTTTAGGCCTGGAGATTCTTTGGGGCTCGTAGCCTTCAGGGGTTTTCCCTTATTCTGGAGATTCTTTGAGGCTTCTAAGCCCTCAGGCGTCTCTTGGCATGGCCGAGGGCTCGAGGGCCACTCTTTTGATCTGGAGATTCTTCGAGGCTCGTAGCCTTTAGGGGTTGTCCTTTATCTTTCTCCAGTGGTCCTCAATGGCTTAAGACCCGTTGATTGAAGATCCTTGTCTTTGTTCTATACATCTTTTAGCCCCTTGATATTTATTTGCAAAATTATTCTTGTAGACACATATTTGTTAGGATAATTATTTATATGGCATGCCATGAATTTATTCAATATTTCTCAGTCAATAATACGATAAATAAAAATGTATAATTTACCTTTCCTAGAATGCCTACATAATGATTTTGATCAATGACAAAGACTTTCAATCTTAGAGAATATTCAAAGGTAAGATGTTATGCGTGTACATATATTTATGTATGCATATATGTATATAAAATGAATTTAACTGTCATTTAAACCTAAGGTCCACAACATTTATTGGTAAAAGCTAAGTGTAAATCAAGGTCAAATACTAAACACAAAAATCAAGGAGATAAATAAACTCTCAAATAAGTTTGGATGCCCCAACTTTAATGTATATATATAAAATGACACCGAGACTAAATAATTTAGTCTAATGGAGTTTGTAAGGCTTTCATAGATTAATTCCACATATTAATTTTTAGAACAGGCACTAAATTAGGTAGTTTAATTTTAGTCTCCAATAGAGTTAAGTATAAAGTTGCAACTTTATATACTTAAAGCTAAAATTAAATTTAACTGAAATCTACTACTAAGTTGTCGAACACCAACAAATAAAAAACTTTATATAGCTTTGTGATTTTTAATGAATCATGTAATTTTTCTTAATGAAATAAGGAATTGTATGTGATACAATACTAACTAATAGCTATATACATATATATTGAGTTACTAAGGAGGTGATGGCAAAACATGTTATTTTATAATATTTATGTGCATCAATTCATCAACCCAAAGCCTTTTATCAATTATATTAATATGTGACGGCAGGATAATCATAACTAAGAAAGCGTGAAATAACAAATCAATGGCATTAACTGTAATTATGACCTAAACTTGTTAGTTGATGACCAGTGGCAAGCTAGTGGAGTGTGTAGATATGAGACTTCTACTTTGCAATGACGTATCTTCATAGATAAGACTAAAGGTGGAACCCAATTTATAAGCTCATGGCATTGATATTTGCGAAAACAAATGTAAAAGTTTGAGGCACTTACCTCAGCCAATGACTAGTGGCATGCCTCATATAATTTCTAAAAATTCCAATACTAAATTTGGATGGGCTCTTTCTTCTTCGTTAATTTCAATTTGCTTTATGCAGACGAGTTACTATGCATGTAACAATGGTCCCAAGCACCCAGTATATCACCATCACGAGCTTCAATGACTTATGAGCTTTAATAAGTTGGCCATCCAAGCTGCAACAATTGGTCAACTATTCGGGCTACCCACATTGGTCATTCGAGGATGACCAGCTTTGTCCAGGAGCTCTTATTATCGACCTCCAAAACCACGAGAATGATGCACTTGAAAATTGATCTCAAACTTCTAGGCATAACCTTATTATTATTATTATTATTATTATTATTATTATTATATACAAGTCAAAAGGTGTTCATATATCATGAATAACCCAGTATTTTATGCACCATGTGAAGATGGTATGCATTGTGATTATGACTAAAACTCAATGTGACAAGACTCTTAATTTCCACAAAATGTGAACAGTTGTTAAGCGGTGGCCCACTTGTCAAAACGTAATGATTATAAGATTTTTTTGTACACTGGCACAATTATCATGATGATCGAACTCATTGCTACTTTTATCATTAATTAAAACTGAGGTCAATGCATCAGGGTAAGGGTACTTTAGTAAATAACTGAAAAATTAATGGTAGCGATTAGAGAAAAATTACCATAAATGACCAAAAGAAGAGCTAGAATGCAAACTACTTGTGGCAGGTCATTAAATAAATTATGAGTGGCAATAACGCAAAATAAGCAAAACCAAACCTTTTTCTTTAATAACAAATTAAGGGCCTTTTGTATAATTAATGGCAAAAACAATGCAGCACATGATGATGACATTTATAAGACATTTACCAAAAAGCAAGGAATCTTTATTCAGCAATAACATCGATGGCAGTATGCGTAAATTCTATGAAAAGGAGGAGCACTTACTTGGTTTTTCGTCTTCTATTAGGTTTGTTTTCCCATGCAAGACTAGCCTTACCTTGGTGATAGTATCCTTCAGATTGTATTTTTTGTCCAGTTAACTTATACACACCTCAGTCAGCTTTAACTGGAGGTCGCTTCAACGTCTTTTAGCTTGTAGGGACCTCAGCTAACTTCACTGGTAGGTCTTTTAGACATTCTTCAACTCACGCTTGTCAAATTGGAGCCATCAACATATTTGTATGACAACAATAAGGACCGCGCCGACCACAACTAGTAGCACATCTAGCCAACCTCTCTAAGTACAACTTACAGCGTGTCTAGCTGACCTTTACAAGTATGACCAGCGGAATGTCTAACTGACTTCTTTGAGTATGACTTGTAGCGTGTCCCTGACTTTGCTATAAACTTTGTCTTCAATACTCTTTCATGCAACCGGCTAACTTCCATCTCCCACCTCATAGTATGGGTCTTGAATATTGCTATTGCGTTCATATACCAAACTCTCACTTTATTACTCTTTACTCATTTACGTAGATCCATAACAAAACCTCTAAATCTTGTTTGAACAAACCTCTAAACAAAGTAGGTGATTAGAGCACGAAAAATATAGGGTGGCTCAAAGCTATTTCTTGACAAAGATAAAAGGGAATGACATAGCCTTTTGTGTCAATTCGCACAGACGACACCAATTGATAAAGCCTGAAACTGTAGCTTCACTCATATGGGTCCCATTTCCATCTTCTCAGCTTAATGGACCTGCAAAAGAAAGAAAGAACAGTAAGATGTTCACAAGGGAGATTCCTAGTGAGGACCCTCCAACGCTCAAATTAGAGGGGATAATAATATAACAGAGATATAATAAAGAGAGAAGAGAGAGTATGTTTAAGGAAGATGATCATTTTTCCATCTTTATCTAACTCTATTTATAAGAAAAAGTGATAGGAGCATATTTCTTGGCATATTTTAAGAAATATTTCATTGTGTATAATCCTAAATAAAAAGAGTATATATTATATATGATTATTTGTAGTGTATTAGTGTATGTGTATGTGTATATATATATAAATTCAAAATAAACTTGCACAATATTTTATGTACTTATGTCAATTTTTTACATATTATATAAATCATCTTCCTTTTTTCTCTTCTAAAATTACTTATTTTCCATTTTCTTTTTTATTTTTCAATTTTTATTATGAAAATTATTTCTAAATTTCACTCCATACTTCTCATATTTTTTAATAAATGGAGAGCTGGGAAATAAGTTTTTTTTTGGTATTGTATTTGCCATGTCATAAGGGTCAACTGACACCTTTGGTGTCGATTTTAAAAAGCTGCAAATAGGCAACTTGCAAATCTGAGAAATTCCCGTTAAAGCTATGATACGGATTAACAAGTATACGGAATTGCACAAATAATTTAATGATGAGAGAGTATCATTTTTATAGGGATTGTCTTTAATTAAAAATATTTATGTCAATTTTATTAATATCTAGATTATCAAATTAACTTGAATTAAAGAACTTAAAAGGAAATTAAAGCGAAAATTGGACTAAAATTAATCACAATTGGAAAGAAAATAACAAAATGCAATAAAACTTAGGGGTTTAAAAACCAATTAAAAAGTTGCCAAGGACGTTGATTTCACTTGACCCAATACTTAATCTCAATAATGTTTATCTAATAATTAATTTTAACTACTCTTGGAAGGTTAGTGGTAAAACACATTTAATAATCCTTCACGACATCATTAAATCTTCTAATTAATTAATTAATCCCATATTTACTAATAAAGAGTTATTTTATCAATTAAAACAGTAAGACAAAGATTATTGCAATAAACTCCATAGACTCAACCTTAATTTTTACTCTTAGTTGAAACCTATTATAGTTGTTATAAAATTAAATTCATAACCTTATTTTCCAATCAAGGATTATAAATCTAATAATCATTCAAGTATTTGATCAAGATATCCGAAAACATTAAAATAAAAAATAACAACTAATAGTAAAATAGTGAAAATTAGATCAAAATTTTGAAATTAATATTAAGTCAAGCTATATCACTTTCCAAAGTAAAAGATTTAGCCACTCATGCTAACAAAAACAAAATCAAAACTCATAAAATCCAATCCAAACATGATCCAACAAAAATGGGTTTCTCACAAAAACAAAAGAAAATAGAATAAAAGAAGAAAAAACTTTATGATGGTCGATGGTGGAAATCTTCCCTCCAAGAGCCAAAATCTCCAGGAATCCACCCAAAAGGCTTGAATCTCCTCCCAAGATAGAAAACTTGAGAGTATTTGGGACTTTTGCAGGGGTGAGATTGGTGTGAAGAGCTGCTGGAATCGTCCAAAAATGGTTCTAAAATATCCCCTTGCTCTATCCATGTGTCATGTTCATTAAGGGAGGAAGGCTGCTCATTTCATGTTTCACGCCTAGGGGTGCGTGAAGTTGCATTTAACACCCTGGACATGAATCCTTATATTGCCACCATTTCATACATTTTCTTCATTTTTCTTTGAGTCGCCCCAAGGTGTGAATTGGCTCCTCTTTCACAGCTTGGACATGAATTTTATGCTTTAAAAACTCCCAAATGACCCCAACTGGGATGACATGAATTCTTTGAGGCTTCTTACTGCTTTTTATTACTAAGAATGTCCATCAACTAACCTTCCACATCTACTTCTATCCCTGCTAAGCTCTTCTTATCCCTTCCCAAACATTATCTTTTAAATTCCATCTTGCTACACTTGCCACAATTAAATGGAACTTGGACTTCTAAATATTTTGGCTTCCACCTTTGGAGTTGCATCTTCATCCTCTGTTAGCCTATTACTATTTCAAGTAACTTGATGACTTTCGTTGCCTTATTTCACTTGATTTGATGCATATTGGCTCTTTAACCTTTACTACGATAGTTTCTCTAACATTGCCTACTTTTGCCTTCTTCACTCCCTAATGCCAGTCAGGATGCTTCTATCTTTGCTTAGTATGTCCATGAAATGTGTGTTAAACTAGCACTTGGAGGGTTTGGGGTTTTGTTTAAACAAACATCCAATTTTTTCCATGGTTAATTTTTTTTACCGATTTCTAAAAGTAATATGCCATCCTTTTCAGGACTTCTTTTATAATCACATCTTCTATGAATACCCTTCTCATTACTTGAGTTGCTCTTGATCATCATTTTTGTTCTAACTTTCTTACTGACATGTAAGCCCTTGCTACTTCTAGAGCTAATAACATCTCTTCTACTGTCATTCTTTACTACTAAGTGGTCATGTCTATGCTTTCAAATGTATGTCTATCCTTTTAAATTTTAAATAAATGTACTTTATTTAAATTCAAAAACTAACCAAACTTTATCTTATCTTTTTAAACTACCTTTTCTGCTTCTGCTATGACTCCTGCTAGATTGATCTTTCATTTCTACAAACCACTTCTAAATTCAGGGTACTTCTAAATCCAAGGTATGATCCTTATGTTCTACATCTTGAACTTTTGAATGTAACTATCTCATTTGTTCTCTTTTCCTTTCAGAGCCACCTTCTCCCACATAATATCATGACACTTTACTATAGAAACTTTTACTATTTTGGGAACACTTACTAATTCTAAAAAAAGATAGCTTCAAGGCCTATGTCTTCCCCCATGTATGCTTTTAATGAACTCTTGCTCAGCTATTGCCTCTACTATTGTTTCTTGCATGGAAGTAGCCCTTGGAACTTTGAGAGAAATACTTGCACTAAACTTGGCTTCCCTAATTGGTCATGACACATAGGATAGGACCGTGATAGGAAAAAATCTTCGATAATTCAAAATAGTTTTAATGATAGTACTGTGTGCTAGCTTTTTTAGAGTTATTCTTTTTAAGTATATTTGTTTTTCTTTATATAATTCATTTGAACTAAAATAATGATAATAAAATTATTATGCATATTTGTGTACTTGCATGCACACACATATGTATATGATAATTTTTATATTTGAAATATTTATGTGTAAATTGTTATTTGACGTAAAAAAAAAAGATAAAGATATCATGTAACATGACATATGAAATATAATTATTAAACGTTATGGGACATTAATAAATTTATTCGAAGAAAAATTATTAAGTTAAATTATGCTAATTATCATATTAATTTTATGAGAACCTCTCTATTTCCACGAATATGCTTGCTAAAATCAAAACCAATTTAATTAATAAAATTCACATAGATTAATTTACATTCCCATAATCACTGTTTATATCTTAATTTAGTTAGCTTCCCATACTTCTAACCTATAACTTCTCTTACACCTTATTTAATAAGAATTAAAAATAAAGAAATAAAACATTTAATAATTAAAACTTAAAAAAGAGGGGTCTAATAATTTATGTCCATCAATCATCACTTTTTCTATGAACTCAAATTTTAAAGGAACAGTTGATCAACCGAGAACTCGTTTTAATTTTATTTTTTGCTCTTTCATTGAAATATCACTTTTTCTATCACTGCTTATTTGTTTTATAAGCACTTGAGATAATAGTGAGAATTGTTTTAAAAAATTATTAGTCCATTTTTTCCATTATTATAAAATTTGGTCCAACCTAGCGGGTTAACTGGGTGAACTAGTGATCTAGACATAAAATCGGCTGGTTCTTTCATTGAACCGAACAAGGAGTAGACCTAAAAAAAATCAGAAAAACTGATGGTTGAACTGATGACTCATTGACCCAATAACCCATTAACTCAATCAACTTTTTAAATCGAACATTTTTAAAATATCAACAATATTGATATTTTAATATTTAAAAATATAAATTTATATTTAGTCAATAAATAAGATGTTATTTAGCTATTATTGTCACGACCCAACCTATGGGCCGGACCGGCATTAGGACCTGGGCCAGCCTAATGCCTCCGAGGCTCGTAGTAAGCCTAACTATTCCTCAACCCAACTCTAAGGCCCATTTGGGCCCAATTTCAAGAATTCAACCGTAAAGAGTCCGGCCATAAAATGGACCTTTCAACGGGGAGTTTTTGACTTACCCGACCTGTAAACACAATATATAATCAATTGGGGAGCTCAGCTCACCCTCCACATACTCATATATCATAAAAATAAATGGGAGCTCAGCTCCCTCATCCAGTCCAACATATAAGTATATAATAATAAGTTTACAGGTCCAACATGGTAATTATATTACAGATCCATATCAAATGAATATTTCTAACACATGCGGAAATTCTAGGAGTTAATAGAATTATACAAATATTAATAAATGACCTGCGAAGAAGAAAAGCAGGTTAACCACAATAAATATCCTCCTGTAGCCTGGAAAAATAATGAACAGGAGTGAGCGTTCGACTCAGAGAGTAAAATATCAATTTTAACCATAATATCTGTAACTATCTAAAGCTAATGCACCCTGTAGAGTGAAATGCAACATCGGCAATATTTTCACATCATAACAGCAAAAAGGTAATTTGGAGCAATCACACACCCTATAATATCAAACAATATATATATGGGAGCTGATCCCCTATACAACCCTCTTAATCCAAACTGTGCCAGCGAAGAACTCAAGCTCGGACTTTCGTTTAATAAACCAAATCGGGGTCCCAGTGAAGAATTCAAGCCGTGTCTACCCCGAAGGACCGGGTCCCAGCGAATATCTCAAGCCGTGTCTACCCGTCCTATCCATAGCCAACACCACACCATACGCACATCAACTCACGCACACTGCTCCAAATTACCACAACAACATCCATGGCACTTTAACAATTATGAATGCAACATAAACGTGCCTAGTATTTAACTACATAAATACATACATATAAGTGATGCATGGGCATGCTTGAACATATAATTATATCGAAATTACAATTAAAATTAATATTTTACTCACAGACTCAACCGAAGTCACTGTGGCGGCTGGGCGGAGGAGGAAGGCTGTCCCGGCTCACCTGACAATTTTATTATAATCATTTAATAAATTTGACTCAATACAAACTAAGAAAAAGACCAAATACGTCCTAAGTCGTGCCGAAAATCTGGCAGAGTCTCCCCTATACCTAAGACCTACCCAACTTGCAAAAAGATTTAAAACACACTTCTATATCCACAAACCATATATCCACAACTCAATCACATCACACAGCCCCTCCTGGGCCCATCCAAACAGTCATCAATCACAACATGTAAAATTACAATTTAGTCCTTATAATTAACCCTTTTTGTAAAAACTACCCAAATAAGCTATAAAAATTCTAAAACTTTGCCCCGCGGTCCTTAGCAACATTACTAAGCTAATGCAAAAATAATCATAATTTTCTGAGCTACCACAAATATTTTATGGATTTTTAATCCCATTCAAGCACTAAAAAAATATGAAAAAGCAAGGTTCGGGTTTACCTATGCCGATTCCGATCTCCGGAACGCTCTCGGGACGTCTGACAACGGTGGGGTAGCCAAAATCTCGATCCAATTCTGAGACTTTTTCGGTAGCCTGTCTGTTTGGCCGGAAATTTACAAACCAGGGCAACTGTTGAATTTCCTCGAATCGAAGGTACCTACACGAAGCCCACAACACAGGGGGTTAGTGTATAATTTTTACAGAATTTTCTAAGCTCATTTAATGCTCGGAAAAACACTACGAAGTTTCGTGGGACCCACCGAAAAATGGTGTCGGAAAATTTCGAAATTTATGTTGCCGCGAAGCTCTCGACGAGTGGAGCGCTCTAGTACTCTCGGTTTCTCGTGGGGTTCACGGTTTGCGAGAAATCTAGCCAAAAAGTCGAAATAGGCTAAAACTTCCCGGATAAAAATTAAGCAAACCGCTTAATGGATTTTGGTGTTCTTGGTGTCTATGGAAAGCTCTCAAGGTGTAGATAGTGTTTGACACAAGACCCGGCCCAATCGGTGGCCGAATCGTCCTGATTTCGGCCGGGAAGGTGAGGCGTCACGTGCGTGCAGGGGAGGAGTTCGTGCTCGTTTTTCAGCCGCCTGAGACATTGGCCGGCTGTGGGGAGGCACTGGGACAGCGCGCCGACGAGGTGGGGAGAGAGGTGGGTGGCGGCAGCGAGGCCTGGAGAGGAGGGAGGAGAGAGAAAACGGGCGAGAGAGGGAGAGAGGTCGGGACGCGTGGGGAAAGGAAGAAGAAGAAAAGAAAGGCCGGTCCGATTCAACTGGTCCGATCCGGTCCGATTTTATTCGGTCGGTCCGATTCAGAATACAAAATTTTGAATTTTTACTCTGCTTTGGGACAAAAAACGAGGCCCAAAAATTCCGAAAAAATTCTAGAAAACTCAGAAAAATTCGTAGACTCCAAATATATTTTTAGTTTTGCCACGTGGTTTTTAAATTAATTTTTTAAAAATCATCAAAGTTTTATATTTTCGGGAAATCAAACCCGATTTCTAAAATCTGAAAAATTTCAAATAATTTCATAAAATTTAAATAAAAATTAAAATATTAATGTTACTCACAAAATAATAAATTTAAAAATTTGGGGTGTTACAATTATCTTTTTTTCTTAAAGAAATATCTAGACATTATCATTTTGTTTTACAAGAAATTTTATAAGATGATATATTTAACTTTTTATTTTTAATATATAATTAATATTTTATAAATATTAAGAAGATAGTATTCATTTATAAAGATATTTTTATTTTATATATTAATTAATTATAACCGTTGAGAATAATAATATTTAAAATTTAAATATTTTAAATAAAAATTTTAAAATATTATTAGTATATATATATATATATATATATAACTTAATTTAGAAAAGTAGTTGATTAATTTTTTTAAATTAGTGTAATACTTAATTAATATATATTTAACTAATTTTTTATGATTCACTAGTTGAATTATTGATCCACTAGTTTAATCAGTAATTTGTTGACCCAGTGCCTCAGCCAGGTCAAGTTCTGTACAAGATTTAATAACTATTTTTTTTTCTTTTTAAGTATTGAGTTTCTTCTTTATTTTTAATCCTTATTGCATAAGTTATAAAAGAAGTTATAAACTGTAAACATGGGATGCTAACTAAATTAAGACACAAATATATTGATTATGGATGGGGTAAATTAATCTATATAATTTTTGTTAATTAAATTGATGTGGCCTTATTAAGTTTAGTTGTAGAAGTATTAAATTTTAAATTAAATATTAAAAATAATTTTTTAATAAATTTGTGCATTAGCATTTAGCTAGTTCCACATATATATTTGGACATTATTAGAGAAAATTTTAGAATACAACGACTATTATTTTCATCAATAATAATTCCCTTCTATTCCAAACACTCGTAAAGGGTAATACATCTGATATTCAATAAGCAAAAATATTTATTTCCCTTGATGTGAAATGAATCTCTTACAACAAATCATTTATTTATTTCTATTATATGCTTGAAACTAAAAATCCTTTGAAATCACTAGATGTTATATGTTTGCTCTTTTCAAGTAAGAAAACAAAAAAGGAAATAGAAACACATTAAAAGCCTTAATTTATTGTTTGAGTAACAACTTTTCCGTTGATTATATCAATTTTTACAATATTTTGTTATGAATTTTTCAATTTACACCATGATATTTGAATATGAGTTTTATTTTTCATGTCAATCAATGCACTTGACTTGAGCCCAAATCTTCTCCATCTCGATCTTAAAATTTGTCAACTCCTCTATCTTCTGCCTTAGGCAAACCAATATGATAGCTGATGCAAACTTGGGATTTTCTTGCCAAATTCTAACATATCAAGGCCCTGATAACACACCTTAAAAAGTGAGTCCGAGACATTCCTCCAATTTTTGTATTGTCTCTGTTAGATTTATGACCTAAAATCCTAATTGATTTAAAAGACATTTTCCTGATTTGAGTGTGAGAAATATTCCTCAATAGAATGGAGGTATATTTCATATATAGAGTAGAACTCCTATTTTAGTATTATTCCTAAATTGAGTGAAACTCCTAATCAGATTAGGATTAAAGGAATTAACACTATAAATAAGAAAATGATAGAAATAGTTATTTGGCTTTGCCTATAGAGAGTGACTTTGTCCATTGAAGAGAGTGACTTTTAGCTCATGGAATGAGGTTCTCATCCATTGTAGAGAGGGGCTTTTACAATTGCTGAGGATTTGACTCTGCCCATTGATTAGGGGCTCTTGCCCATTACAATTTCATGGAAGGAAAGAGGCTTTAGGCTAAAGTGGAGAAAGAACATAATCCAAGAGAAAGGGATTATTATCCAATGTAGTTGAAGACACCCTTTGTG
Source organism: Hevea brasiliensis (assembly GCF_030052815.1). Lineage (NCBI taxonomy): Eukaryota > Viridiplantae > Streptophyta > Magnoliopsida > Malpighiales > Euphorbiaceae > Hevea > Hevea brasiliensis. Next base: position 24,386,731 of record NC_079495.1, on the reverse strand, counting down.
GTGTATTAGTTAAAATAGTAAATATATTGGGTTATGTCTAGAGGAGACTGAGATGACTAACTAATATATTTACTATCAGTAGTTTGATGTAAGGGTTCTCTTACGTGTATTTGGCCGATGGGTAGTATAACTTTGAGCTTGTAATTAATGATTATATTCATTGATAGTAAAAGATGGCATGCCCATCGGATATAGCCCTATGTTGAGAGGGTGAACCATGTAAATATTAGTATTTTGTGTGTTTGCTTTATTTTTTTTTTTATAGTTTACACGCTTCCGTGGAGCACAACAATTGATATCAGAGCATAGGAATGATCTTGGTGAGTTTGGTTAAAAGTGAAGCTGCTGCGACATGTAGAAAGTCAGACATGCAACAATGGTGATGGTGATGGTGAAGAGTTAAAATTAAGGTGGAGCTCTTAATGTAAAATCAAGAAAGTTGATAACAAGAGATTTTTTGAAGAAAGAAGGAAGTTAAATCCAAGATAAAAAGTGAAGAGTTGAAGATTTGAAGGGTTTAAGCTCAAGCATGAAGATTTGATGATTGAAGGAACCCAATAATTTTGAGGTATGCAATGGTTGATGGATTTTGTGTCAAGGTGGAGATTGTTAGATTTATGAAAAAAAAATCCCGATTGATTCAAAAGACTTTTTTCTAATTTGAGTAGCAAAAATATTCCTTAATAGTATGGAAGTATATTTCTTATACAGAGTATAACTACTATTTTAGTATTATTCCTAAATTGAGTGGAACTCCTAATCAAATTAGGATTGAGTGAATTAATACTATATAAATAGGAGAGTGGTGCAAAAAGTTATTTAGCTTTGCCCATTGAAGAGAGTGACTTTTAGCTCATGGAGTGAGACTGTCACCAATTGTAGAGAGGGGCTTTGCCAATTGCAATTTCATGAAAGGAAAGAGCTTCAACCTAAGGTGGAGAAAGGACATAATCCAAGAGGAAGGGATTATTGTCAAATCTAGTTGAAGATACCCTTTGTGGCATAGTAGTTAAAATAGTAAATATATTAGGTTATATCTATAGGAGACTGAGAGGACTAACTAATATTTTTACAATGAGCAGTTTGGTGTAAGGGTTCTCTTGGGTGTAATTGGGTCGATGGGTAGTATAACTTTAAGTTTGTAATTGATGATTATATTCATTGATAGTGGAAGATGGCATGCTTGTAGATGTAGCCCAATGTTGATAGGGTGAACCACTTAAATATTAGTGTTTTGTGTGTTTGCTTTATTTCTTTATAGTTTATATGAATCTGCGTGCATAACAGCCTTTGATTAATTCCTTTGCAGAGCTAGCAGCAGATTTTAACCAAATCATTAGCATGTCCAATTCATATCTATCATCTTCGATTTTTTTATCCTAATTTTGACTCCTTCTTTTATAGTGCTGATCTTTTGCTTTGGAATAAGGCAAACATTCCCAATGATCATTCAAAACATCTAATTCATGTCATGTTCATCTTAATTGTATCTTCTTTTTCCTCTTCTTGCTTTAAGTTTTTGCTTTTCATCTTTGCCCACTACCTTCCTTGAGAACCCATCAATATTCTCATAGTCATTCAGAAATAGCTTAAAAGCAACCATGAGTTTAGGATACTCACCTATATGGATAGCAACTAATTTTTCTAATTCAACCTTTTCTATCCTTTGACTACTATAATTATAGAAGCACCTCAAGAATTCTACATAACTTTGGCTAGGCAGTTTCTCATGAACTTTCCCAAAGAATGTAATCCCTTATTTGTGAATCTCCTCCACAGGTTTTTCCTTGCTAGAATTCTCCTCCTGCCAGCTATAAGCCTCCTATGTTAATCCATCATCAGTCGGAACATGATATGCCAGTGGTTTTACTTTAGAAATTGACATAAATCTTATGTAGAAATCTTATAGCAAATCTTGATGGTTAGCAAGTAGTGCAGAAACCTCATTACAGGCATGATCCACTTTCCCACATCTCCTTTTATGTGAAATCAAAACCTCTAGCAAAGATTTGAAAATACCATAATCACGCAATCGCACCTTGTTCAGAAAATCTATGGCCTCTTGATACTCTTCTTTCATGAAATAAGACCAATTACCTTTATCTCTCTCCATCTTCATCTTACTTTCACTCTAGGGTATATAGATAGAGACATAAGGGTTTATAAAGTTTGGTGAAGAGAATGTGTTTTTACGATGATGAAGAAGAAAAGAGGGGAATAGAGTTTTTGTAGGTGAAAGAAAAAGCATGTCTACAATTGTACATTTATATCTATTGTTAATATAAAATTTACTTCGAAAGTGAGCCTTTTTGGCCTCCTTCTACTCGCTCTTACTGCCTCAAGTGTTAGACTTTTTTCTAACTTCTCTCTGTAATTTATTTCAAATGAAGTAAATTTATTTTATGTGATATTCGTTAAAAGCAACTGACAATTAAAGAACAAAAGGTTTATTTTACTTGAAAATGGATTTTTTTTCCCTAAATTTTCTTTCTAAACTCACCATTTCATGCAAACCTTTTTTTTGGCAGCTATAAATTTCAAATGATGTTTGAGCCTTGAAATAAATTTTTTCAATTAAATTATATAAATTTTAAGCATTCATTTTTCTCCCTTTTTTTCTATACAGTGTTTGCATTTGATATAACTGTTTGCTTTTTTGTAATTTTCAATATTAACTAATAGAATCTAAAGTAAGAATTGGGTGATGAACAAAACATTGATTGGGTCTATGTGTTGATTATAGGTAAAAGGAAAAGTAGTTGAAATTGGACAATTTTGGAAGGGGCAGAATTTGTAATGTCATAACACAAATCCAAAAAATTGTTCATGCCTTGATAGAGACCTGAATCCAAGGAATTCTTATTTTGGTTTGGCTTAGCTAGGTGAAAAACCAGAATTTTTGAACTCAATTATGTGAGTTGCCTTCTTTTTTACTTTTTCAAGTACTTTTCAGCTAATCATTGTTGCATAATTTGTAGAATATGAGAAACTAAAAAACCTTACCTTACTTTCAAAAATTGCTCCCAAACATAGTGTTAAAAGTAAAAGAAGAAATAAATAAATAAGTAATTACCTTGATAGCTAAAGAGACCGCTCTTGGCACTGAAGCTCAGTGAAGACAGCAGTCATGTCCATTTTTAACAGCCTCAAAACATGGGTTTCTATGAACTTTTGAACCTTCTCTACATTATCTTTAAACCTCTTTGCTCCTAGAATTACAAAAAGGGCTTCTTTGCCTATAAGTTTCTTGACTCTTCAGAGTAGTCCTCTAGGTCTCCCATCGTGGTATCTCCTCAACCTAGAAAAGGGATTGCATGATATATTAATTCTGAAGCTGGGATTTGGGGTTATGAAGGGATGGGTTCTAGTTTGTTGGTTTATTTATTAGATTTTGAAGGAATTTTGTGTCAAATTTTGTGATTTTGATCTTGAAAAGGACCGAATCGCATTAGATTCTACTAAGAGATAACAAGGTTTATGTCATGGAGAGGTCTGCCAGACATGCCTGAAGAAGACACACAACAACTCACAAGAATCGATGGTGTTTTGAAATGACTAAGAAAACCTGATTAAAAGTCACTTAATTTTTTCAGCACTATCTGAGCACATATATTATCTATATTTTTAAAAGAAGAACTTACAAAAAAGTACCATATGGTTCCATTGATTTTCAATTCAAGGTTTATGGTTCACTTTGTAACAAAGTGATACCCTGAGATTCGCACTGTTAGCAAAAGACGTCTTTCTGTTTGATCTCTGTTAAATTGCTGCTAATGTGGATTGAAGAGGCAAACATGGATTAAATGAATTGAAGAAGAATAAAGAAAAAAAAAAGCAAAGAATGAGCCAAATTCCCAAATTCAGTTCTTCTCTCTCAAAATTCAAGTTGGAACCCTAATTGCCAAATTACAGAGAATGAGCTTTCAATCCAATGCATATTCAGAGGCAGGCAAGGTCACCCAAGGTAGGAGTAATATTGTGAGATGTAGATGCATGCTTCCAGTACCAGTGAAAATAACCATGACATAAAGGAATCAAGGAAAGAGATTTTATTGGTGTGGTCAACTTCAACATGAAGAAAGGTGTAGTTTTTTTGATGGGTAGATAGGAAGAATTGCAAAAGCTGTGAGGTTGTTATGCCAATAATGGTTTCTAGAATAAAAGATTGTGAAGATGAAATTGTTGTAGCTCATGCGAGGGAGGCAAAATTATTATATGAAATGAAGAAATTAAAAGAGATTAATAGTCATATAGAGAGGGTATTACATGCGTGTGTTAAGGAAATTGCTGCTCTAAGAAAATTTCAAGCATCTACAAAGCTCTGTAATAGCTACGTGCAGTGAATGTGTAAATTTTTTGGCATCCTCTATTTTTTCTTAGTTGGTTTAGTGATTGTAGTTATATTGAGTGAAATGGGATTAGGACACGAAAATGAGAAACACAAATTATATTTGCCTTCAAGCTGTGATGTGGAACTTATTAGAGTTTGTTGGTTTGGTTTGTGGTAGAATTCTGTAGGTGATATGCAATTGTGTGAGAATGGGATCACTTGTAAATTTGACAGCCGATAATGCAAATATACTTTTTTGTTATTTATTGAATGAAAATCATTGTGTAACTATTGGATGTGTGTCAATGTTTATGGTTATTGAGTTAATGGAAGAAAAATAAAAATTAGTATTATATAATTATGTGACACCCCTAACCCGACTACAGTGTAGCCGAGCAAGGCGTGCTACATTCGGTGCCGGAGCACCCTATCTTATCTTACTTTATTCCTTTAATCATTTTCAAGTTATTATATTTTAATATCAATTATTTTTTAACGGAGAAACTAACGGAGTTTTTTCTATTTTATTATCGTTTAACGTGTTTTACTATTCACCTGTTTGAAATTTTCAATAATATTTTAAAATAAAAATCTCATCATTTCATGCATCATCTATATACTTCAATTCCGTATTCAAATCTATACAATTTCATTCATATCCATTTCTATACATTCCCATTCATGCTCAACTCATATATGAAAATTTTCAATCTTCATTAATTTACATAATATACGATTTAATCACATATGAATTAACTGATTTATTAATTTATATCACATACCTATTAATTACATTTTCATAATTTACATTACAATACTATAACTAAGCATTTTATACAATATACAAATTATGACCTATATGGGCCCTATCTATATGCATTGTTAAGGAGGTGACGACCTTGAATACTTCAGACACTTCTGCAGATCAGAACTCCAAAATCTATGTTTGATATTCGTTGGGCTTTACCTTCAGTACCTGCGCGAGGGAAACAAATCCATCGCGCTAAGCATTTCTGCTTAGTGGTACAATAATATAATAAAGAAATAATATACAAAATACAGATGGAAATAAAACATGATTCAGATAATTTAGATCTAATTATGCTTCAATAAGGTTTCTAAAATTTAATATCTCTTTTTTTTTCCTAATTTAGTCATCTTTAGAGGTGCTTAGTTCATAAGGTTACAGTAAGAATATACAATATACTAATATTCTAATAGCATTATTCTTAACTTAATATTATTATGAAAGGTACATTTGTAACATTTATTTAAATTATATTTCTATTATTAATCTTTTTGTATCATTTAATTCAATACTTTCTAGGTTATCTTAAATTATTTCATAATAATTAAAGTTCCCAGTGCATTCAATAATAGATAATTTTTTTTTTTTATCATCAGTCCAGTTCATTTCAATTCTTTCTAGCATTTTATTAATTGTTTTCTTTGATGATTTTGAGCCTCATTTTATTGTAATCATTCTTGTTCTTTATCTTGATATTTAATTTCCTTACTTCCTTTAATAATCAACTCAATTACATTTATACTTTTCCATGCCCAAGCAACCTATACAAATTGACCGGACAGGATAAACGGGTAAACTAGCACTGGGTACCAGGTATCTCGGGCCGTCACACCATCGGTCACAATGTGTCTCCCTGTGCGCAGACAGAATGACTAATAAGCCATAAAAGCAATAAGGCATAAAACCAAGTATAACATCATAATTAGTAAAGCCATAGGCTATCATATCACAGAATGGCATGAAGCCATACGTAGTACTGCTATCAGAACCCTATTGGCATGCCAACCTATCCAAACCAATCACACTAGGCCTACTAATGCATATTACAAAGTTATTTCTTGAATATTTGTACTTAACATGTAAGGCTACTATTCATTTGGTCATTTAAGTCAAAATATTGACTTTCTCATATATAATAGTTATATGAGTTTTAATCACATAGATTTACCACATTTTGGTTCCCAAAAGTGTTGGCATTAGTTGCCAATCCATACTTCTAACCAATGGAGAATAAATCAGAAATTTCAGTTTTTGGGTGCTAGAGTTCACTGTTCCATTAGGCCATTCTACAGTGAGAATTTGGCCAAATGTTCTTCATCAAAATTGTTCCTTATTGTGTCTAGTTATATTTCACTTTTTGAATCATTCCATTTGGAGTTTTCTAGCTCAAGTTATGGCTATTGCACCATAACTGGTCAGATTACCTTCACTCAGAATTTCTGGGCAATTTTTGGTTCTGCCAGATTTGGTAGTCCAACTTTGGCTAGCAATTTCATTTAGTTAAGTCCAGAATTTGAGTTTGTGTTCTACATGAAAGTTGTTCTAAATTGTCTCAGCTTTCCATTGATATAAATTTTAGGTCAATTGGACCTTCTACACCGAGTTATGACCAAATGAATGAACACTGTTTATTTGGTCATTTTGCCCAGGTAAAATTGGTGCTACCTAAATTTGGTTAATTTTTTAGAGCATCCTAAGTTTATTTTCTCAATAGGTTTCCTTCATCAAAGTTGTGCCATTATGTGTCTAATTTCATGTCCAATTGGCCTTGCACTAATTGAACCTACACAACTCAAGTTATAGCTATCCAAACATACTAGACTCATATCCAGACCTGTAGGGCACTCAAGGCAGCACAACAAACCTCACATCCAAAGCTACAATTCACTTCAACTCCTCATTATACTCAACCAAATAGTCACTAATTGACCATTAGAACTTCCATTCACTAACAATATGGCCAAACCCTAATATAGCTCAAAACCCTAATTTCCAATACCTCAATTCATGCATAAGACCTTATAATTTAACTTCTACCATATACAACTCATCAAGAACATTAGTAATCAAATTTAATTCCATCAAAATCATAATTTCCTCAAGGTTCCTCATGGCTGCAGAAATTTATGGTTTTCAATTCCTCAACATATTCTTTCAATTCTTTAAATTTCTAACTCATTTCATACTCCTAACATCAATTTCAAAGAGAAAAGGAAGAAATATGGCACTAACCTTGTGAGCAGAATTTTTCCTTAGCTAACTTCAATTTTTTCTTCACTTTTTCCTCTTCTTTTTGCTGCTTCTAACTTGCCAAGGTGTAAGATCAATTTTTCATGAAGAGGTTATGAGGTTTTATGGTGTAGTTGAGTGAGAAATGAAGCTTGGGTGAGTGCATCAATGGAGGATTCTCTTCTCTTTCTCTTTCTCTAAAATTTTCGGCTGAAGAAGAAGGGAAGACAATCTAATTTTTCTTTTGTTATTTTATCCCTATTTAAGTTTTTTATGAATGCTTGGTAAGTGGTGATTGGCTAAAATCATTTTAATGACATCATGTGATGTCATGATTCCAAATTTCCTTCATTTTCTTTCCTTTTCTTTACTACCCATTTTCAATTAAATTTTTAGCAATATTTATTTATATTTTATGTCATATAATTTATTTACTTAATTAGACAAGTTGGTCAAAAATTATCTCTGAAGATGAAATGACCAAAATGTCCTACGTTTGGCTTATTGAGCCAAAATCGTCTGTACTGATCGAAAAATTTTTCTAAATATTTTCTTGGCATTCTAATACCATCGAAACCTCAATGACTCTTCTCTGGAGTCCCAAAAATTATTTCATCAATTTTCTCTCGGGTTTAGGGCTTCTAGCTGCGAAGACCGCAACTTCCCTCTGGGTTACCCATCGCTAGGGCACCGGCTCATTTAACTTGTTTGTATTTTATTTCTAAAATTTTTTCTAAATTTTTCTTACTATTATTTGAGTTATTTATGATTTCTCACTCTAGTCTAAATATTTTTCCAGACATTCTAGCTGTCCAGACCGACACCGGTCACCAGAACAGTAGAATGTACGGAATTACTACAGTGAGGGTATTACAAATTACTTGTAACAGGAGAATGCACAACTGATGTAGAAAATGGTTGGATTGAAATGTACATGAGCTACTATGTAATTGATTTGCTTAAGTGAAAAGCAGTTGTGCATTTAAATGTTTACTTATAACATTATAAACATTGTTACATGAACTTTAGCACATTGTTGCTATTTACTCATTGATAAACAAAGCCAAACTTACCAATTTCATGCAGTTTACTATAATATTTTGTTGCTTTGTATTTGGTATGCATAGTAATATGGAAATAAATAGATGAAAGAAATGGACATAAATTTGTCAACTCCTTTAAAACATAAAATTTACATTGTCAAATCCTCTTAAGAAAGCTAATTTGTTTACAAAATATCCATGCATAATTAT